>NC_066581.1:268315645-268400645 GCF_024323335.1 Lathyrus oleraceus
TTCTTGTATAATTTTCCATAAAATATGCAATAATAGTAGAAAAATTAATTAAAACAATGTAAAAACTTGGTAAAAATGATAGTATGACTGATTTTTAAACGTTGTTTCTCCTTGCTCCACTAAAAAGCGCATAATTAGTTTTTACTAATAGCTTACAAGACTTTAGATTAAAGACAACATAATAACCATTGATGCTAATTAAATTATGCTTAATAGATTATGCATTAGTCCTTCAAATAAAAGCATGTTATTGATTGAAGGAATAGACCCATTAGCTACAATGTCGGATATAGTGGTCATGCCCTTTTGTTTCCTCCAAATTCTATGTTGCTTCCTTTCTTCATCTTGGGGATTTAGAACCTAGGCCTTTCTCCCATCATGTATCGTGATCGTCCATTATCCATACGTTTATTGATGTTTAAAAATTATTGATAACGAGATCTGAAATAAAGACAATTTTCTTCTTAGGTGCCCATATTTTCTTGGGTGATCTTTTGTTAGTTCTAGGAGATTTCTTGTTTTTCCAAGTTATTAGCATAGGAAAACTTATCTTGTTGTGAATACCTTTCAAACAGTAAGAACAATGAACTATAGGACTATTAGTCTTAACTAAATTCTTATTAAAGTGTCATAGTCATTCCTTAACATTTCTGCTTACACCATTAGTTATAAAGGTCATGTTGGTTCTATCTACATTATTCAGAGTTGCAAATTCACTTGTTCTGGAATTTTGAGATGATTGAATTTTTACCGATTTATTTTAAATTTTGAAAGTTTCAATCTCTTGTTCCAAAGTTTTGTTATGTGCTAATGATATATAATAGCTCATTTCAAGATTTTGACACATGACAATCATTCTCTGAATTTTACTAAGAAGCTCGCTTAAGGTGTTAATAAGTTCATCATGATATAAGTGAGTGAATACATCATCTTCATCATCATTATTTGTTATGTCATCGAGTTCTACTCTAGAGGATATTGAGTCCATCATGGAAATATTAGCTTGTTCATCTTATTCATAAAAGGATTCATCATATTGATCTCATATGCACATGAATCATTTCTTATTTCCTCCTAGTCCATTCTTTCTAAATATTTCTTTCTCCAACTTTGGACATTTATTTCTACAGTTTTCAGTTTTTTTGCATTGAAAGCAAATAACATTTTTATCATCTTCTAACTTGTCTCTTGGATCCTTGAAATATTTTAACTCCATGTTGGAAAATTACTTCTTCTTTCTGGCTCATAGACATTACTTGTGTGGAAACAAGGGAAAGACCATTATCTTCTAATGCTTGCAAAGCTTGTGTCTTTTCTCCTTCATACTTTTAAATAAATATACTTTGGCTTCCTCTTATGTTCACTATCATCAAAATCTATCTGGAGGGATCTGGGTAGGTCTTTAAAGCTAAGTTACTCAAATCCTTAGCTTATTCAATAGTTGTTACCTTTGGTCTTTATTTTTGGGGGGAAATCCTAAGAATTTTCTTAACATGATCAACAATAGTATAACTTTTGTTCAATACCTTGAGTCCAAATACTAAAGTTTAAAATCTAGAAAATAAGGTCTCCATCTTTTATCTTCTTTTATTTTGTCGAATCATACTTTTTTATCAAAGTGATTGCTTTGGATTATTTTTCTTGTGTGTTATGTTCATGGTTTGCACATAGTAAATCCAAAATGGTTTTGGTTGATCCATTATCAACAATCTTATCACACTCCTTGAATGAAATGGTTGTTACAAGAGTCCTTTTTGCTATGTGTTGCAGCTTGAAGTTTTAGTTTTGGGCATCATACATACTAAAAGGATCAATATTTTTTCCATCAATATCTGTAGGTTTAATATATACATCATGTACTAGCTGTTGGGAAAAAAGTAACAAACAATAGATAAAAAGAGTAACACAATCACAACACAAGAACATAACGTGGAAACTCCAAAACCGAAGAAAAAAACATGATCATTGTCAATAGACAACCAGAGAATAACACTATATAAAAATTGTTACAACACATAATATACCCTCAACTAGCTCAGGCCCCTAGTACACTCACACTCTCCAAAACAAATATTTAACCACATCTCTTAACACTCTAATACAAGAGTATAAGAGAAAAAAGAAAGTTAAATACAAGCTTAAAGTGATTTTGACTGGTGCATCTTGGAATGAAAATCTTGAATCTTATATATAGCATTGAACTCCTTCTTCCTTCACAAAACTAAGCGATGTGGGACTTCAAAGAACTTGTATATTATATATAGCCTTGGACTCTCTCTTCATTCACCAAACTAAGCGACATGGGACTTCTTCAACATGTATATTTTCAACCAACCCCAACAATCTCCACCTTGATTTAAAATAATACATAAACTTTCATTATTTTCACCGATAATCATACTCCACCGTAAAGAGTATTAACATGTATATTTTCAACCAACCCCAACAATCTCTTTCACAACACTACTCTTCTTTTCTGATGTGGAAGATCATACAAAACTACAACCATAGAGCATACTAAGAACATTTATCCTCTGATCAAACAAAAATCTCTGATACCGATTATTAGGGAAAAAACAAATAAAGCATAGAGAAAAAGAGGAACACAATCACAATACAAGAACATAACGTGGAAACTTCAAAACCGGATCAAACCAAAAGCTTTGATACCACTCTAATACAAGAGTATAAGAGAACAAAGAAAGTCAAATACAAACTTAAAGTTCTTTTTATTGATCTTGGAATGAAGAACTTGAATCTTATATATAGTCTTGGACTCCCTCTTCCTTAACAAAACTAAGCGATGTGGGACTTCAAAGAACTTGTATCCTATATATAGCCTTAGACTCTCTCTTCATGCACAAAACTAAGAAACGTGGGACTTATTCAACATGTATATTTTCAACAAACTCCAACAATTCCAAGCTGCACAACGGAATTTGTGACTGCAGCTCAACAACACTCTAATACAAGAGTATAAGAGGACAAAGAAAGTCAAATACAAACTTAAGGTGTTTTTGATTGGTGCATCTTAGAATGAAGAATTTGAATCATATATATAAATTTGGACCCCCTCTTCCTTCATAAAACTAAGTGATGTAGGATTTCAAAGAACTTGTATCCTATAGATAACATTAGACTATCTTTTCATTCACAAAACTAAGCGATCCAAGACTTCTTCAACATGTATATTTTCAACAAACCCCAACGCTAGCTTTCATAAATATAGATCTTGAAGATAAATAAATTATAAATTTTATCCTTCTTATACTTAAATCCTTTTCCATTAAAAATAGAAGGTTTAATTGGGGTATGATGCGTTGAATCCTTCGTCATTGTTATGTGCGGGTAGATACATGTTTTCTCAAAGATATTTTATTCTGACACGATTAAGTATTTAATTTGGTGGTTTGAATTGTTCTGAATGATTAAAACATTTATGGATGTTTTACATGAAGTTCAAGATGATAAAAAATTATGAAAGTTAAAGAGACAAGAGAAAAGAGATTAGGGTTACATTCAGCCCTTCACACATAGAGATTTCATAGTAGAAAACGGCTAGAGATAATCATTCATAGACTATTAAAAAAATCTTGATCGCATTGTCGATAAAAAATTCATATATGAAGTTTCAACTATATACTTTTGGAAGGAATATTGTATAAAAAAATGTCGAAGAAAATTTGAATTTGTCTTTCAATCAAGAAGATATCTTCATAACATATGAATCTCATAAGAACGAGAATAAAATAAAGTGGATTTTACAATGTAAGAAACACAGGCCCACAACAAATTTTATTATAGCTAAAGAATGGTTGAAAGCATGTTGCAATTGAATGGATTAGTTATGGTTTTGCTCTTACAATAACTATTTGATTACTCAACAGTCAACACCCATTTTATCATGCAAGATATCCTTATGAGTATGATATTTATCAATTAAATTATCCTTAGCTAAAACTATTACACCATGTCAAATGATCTTCCCTATATAAATCAACTTGCTTCTGAAGATCAACATGGAGAATGAAAGCGATTTTTTTTATTACAAGCGATTTTATTATTGCTGAAATAAAAAAAAAAAACATACGCCATGAATGAGTAAAATTTAATTATTTAAAAAAAAGATAAATTATTGTTGGACAATATATTAGGTGGCTTCATATATAAACTACAAAAAAGTCAAAGCCGACTTAGCTCAGTGGTAGAGCGCGTGGCTTTTAACCACGTGGTTGTGGGTTCGCTCCCCACAGTCGGTGTTTTTTAATCTCTTATAGATGGTGAATCTTTCCATAGGTGATTTCGCAGGAAATAGAAGTTTCCGCATGTACATCTCTTCATCGCTTTAAGTTTCCGCAACAAATTGGAGAACTCTCACGAATCAATTCATATGGCATATTAGAAATAATTTTGACATCCATTTATCAATTGAATTGTTTTATGGTACACCTTATTAATATATTTTATATTGATTTAAAAATATAAGATATTTGTCTCTTCCTGGACCTCCAATAAAAAATAAGATATATAATATATCTATTGTTTAAATGGATTCATCCCGACATATCTTACATTTGGCATAGATTAGGTTGGAAAAAAACATTAAAGAAAACACCACCCTCTTGTTTGGGGTAGCTTATTGCATTTAGTTATTGTCTCAAAATTTATAAACATCTAAGAATATCACTTTCAACCATTTGGAATTTAAAATCTAGACGTAACATATTACAATAAATTACATCATTAGAAACACATACAACACAAGCAAAACTACGTTTGGATTACAAAATCCAAATATATCATTCGAAAATTAAACTCCGGACACACCCTTTAGAATTTGAACCGTCACAATTTCAACATAACAGTGTGTTAAACCCTTACACTCATGAACATAACACATTTTTCCTTAAACCCTCCCAGAATATGTCGCATTCATATTCAAGATTTTCGCTTGCAAACACAATTATATTGTTTTTCATCATCAAAATGCTCAAAATCATCTCAAATACAAGTAATATACATGTATTTCGTTGATGCTCATTGAAATAGTCTAGATTTTTTTTCATGTATCATGAATATCATTTGGAAATTGTAATCCGGACCCTTGAAAGGATTGGTCCAAAGGTTAAACTCCCAATTCGTTGAATGATGATTGAAATTGTTTTTTTATTGGTTGTAGATATGGTGCACTATGATGCAGTCAACAAAGAATGCATCAAAGGATCGTGATCCAAATCATCGTTAACTAAATGTTATACACATTGATGTTGGAAAAGAATTTACCAGTAAATAGGAGTTTATTTTACATGAACATATACTCCAATGGGCATGTAGAGAAGTTGTCAAATTAGACTTTGGCATTATTATTAGGAGGCCGAATTCTAGTTTTAATAAAAGACGTGCATTTATTACGATGAGATGAAAAAGAAATTGTCAATATATAAATCTTATCGGAAACTTGAAACGTGATAACATTGGAGCAAGAAAATGTGGATGTCCTTTTAAGTTGCATGGGTACCACAAATAGAATACTACATGGATATTTAGTATGATTTATGGTATACATAATCATGTATTGTGTAAGAAGTTAGATGGTCATTTGATTGTCTGTTGTCTGAATTCTACAGAAATAACTTGTTTCTGACATGATATTGAACATGGCTAACCCAAAAAAAAATACTCACAACTTTGAAAAGGAAAAGACCTAAAAGTGTCTCAAATATTAAGTAAGTATACAATCTTCTCCACCAAAACCACAAGGTGATAAGATGTCCAAAATCTGAAATGAAACAATTGTTGAAATTGTTGGATGCACATCATTATGTATCTAGGTACAAACTGTGTGGGAATGGAAAAATTATTCGACATATATGTTGGACTCATCATGATTCCATCAAGTTTGTCAACATATTTTTCACAATACTAATAATTGATTTTCAACATATGAGACCAAAAAATACATGATTTCTTTTCTGGAAGTTGTTGGTAGTACTTTTATATATATATGACACATTCAGTCGGATTTGCATTTTTGGAATGTGAAAAACAGGATAATGTTATACGGGCTTTGAAAATGTGTCGCAATATGCTGAAAAACCCATAAAACATGCCACGAGTGATTCTCACTGACTGCGATACTACACTGATAATTTGGTTGTAACGGTATTTCCTATATCATATGGTTTATTATAAAGGTATCATATAACAAAATATGCGAAAGGTAGACTTAAGCCCTCGGTAGGGACCAAACAAATCAAGGGTGAAGACAGAAAAATGACCAAACCTATTAAGATATTAGAAAGCATAATTGATACCTGAAATGTTAAAATTAATTCTTCTATATGTCGAATATGTCATACAGTTTCGAATGGTGTGCGTGAGATTTCCAGATTTCTTAAACTATGTTAAAAGTACGATATTAAACCAGGTGAGAGAGAAAATTGATTATGCATGGACTGATGAGGTTAAAAACTTCTGAAATACCACAACTAATAAAGTTGAATCTTCTCATGCTACATTGAAGACGACGATACTTTTTTTATGTCTTTTTTTTATCTTACAATACATTTGATATACAAACTTTTATATTTTCATGGATCTAATGTTAATGGGACTCTGCAAATATCTCATTCTCATCCATGAAGTATAACACAAAGTTACATCTAATGGTTTTATAGAGTTTCCAATCCATATATGACACTAGTTCCAGAGAGAGATCCCCATAGGCCAACATACAGTCTCATCATCATACAACATTGGTGCCATATGTCTCGTCTTCTATTGACTACCCTTATCTAACATGGAGTACAAGTAAACCAAACAAGATAACCCCTAATTATAATCGTGAATCCTCTCCAAGTCCATGAAGTATTTAAGGTAGACAATTATTCACGACCGGCCAAAGGCCCAAATGACTAAGGCCCAATCCATCTTAAATCCACTCCACTTATCCCAAGATAGGAAATCAACTCACATGCTTAGAGCAAGACACAATCTCTGATTTCTATTTTTCATTATACTCATCTTGAATCTTGAAAAGATTTGGGTGTTTGAGTGCTAACCATGCAGGTCTATCATGCGCCACCGTAAAAGAGATCTGAGCCACCGTTCAAGATCATCAGTTTTCCAACTACATCAATTTCTAGTTCCTGAACAGTAGCGTCGTATGTGGGAAATAATTTATGGTTCCTATTATTTCCACAAAATTCATGTTCACTTCACAACACCATCGAGCAAACATAGAAGTTCTAGATCTTGATTCTTACCGTTTTAAATGATATAGATTGTCAGGTGATTTTTATATTTTCATTTTATATTTCTTTTTTTCAAGTTGACATTTTTTTTCAATTTTTAAAACTTTAAAATTTTAAAAGCTAAAAAATCTTTAAATTGCACTAAACAGGATTTTAAATGATGCACCCTCCTTCAAAGAGCAAGCACCTAACCACTGGGTTGCTTCTTTTTTTTTTTTTGGATAATGGTGCTTACGAAAATTATTTATTAGATGATTGTTGCCTAAGATGAAAAAAAGATCAAAACTAACAATCACAAGAATTTGAACTTAAGGAACATAAGAATTGCAATAATAATGTTTAATAAACTATTTATTAATTCTTTAGTTTATATTGCAATATTAGTGATTAATAAATTATTCTTTATTAGAAATAAATAATTATTTATTTATGTATTATTAGAAATAAATAAATATTTATTTATCTATTATTAGTAATAAATAATATGTATTTGTGTCTTATTTCTTTATTTATTTCAAATAAATTATTTTATAACCATTGTATATTTAATAATATTTTATCATATAAATATTTATTACATAATATTAGTAAAAATTGAAATTAATAGTGTTAAATTTCTTTACAATTTTTTTTTAAGTTTTAATTTCTCTATTTTTTTTAGTTTAATTATATATTTTCTCCTATGGTATATTTAATATTAACTCATAAATATGTAATAGTTTGGTTGTCTAAAATAAATATGCAACATTACGAAAATATTTTCTATATTAAATATGAGAAAGCATGTTTCGACAATCAACATGCTTTCATGTCATTTGTTTTTGATATTTTTGGTTTTCTAGCACCAGAAGCAGTTGATCTTTTATAGAGAGCCCAAAGACTTATGAATAACAATGGTGTATCTCCTAAGTCTATGAATTTAGTTCTTAAGAGGATTTATTTTGCCATCAGAAAAAAAGTAGCGACACGACTTGTTGTCCGCTTACCTTCTATTCATATATACACTTTATTAGATACTAAAAGAATATTAAATTATTTTGTAACTTTCTCCCGTGGTATATTTCAAATAAATATATTCATTTTGAAATTTTATATTTGTGAGCAATCCAAATTAGGGTGTCATCGCCTAAGAGTGGTATCACCTAGGCAATGACCTAAGGACTCACCTCCGGCAGTGGTGACATGTGATATTGTTAGTCAAAGGATAGGAAATCCTCCACTATCTCCTGAAAGATAGATGGTCAATAAATTCTCCCTCATTGGCCAAGTTTTATGGGCAAAACGGTCCCTATGAGCATGTCACCTCCATCAATACACAAATGACCACCATATGAGCGTCCTGACTCCTTGAAATACAAGCTTATATCTGATGTTTTGAGAGATGTTACCCTTCGATGGTATATGGCTTTACCTCATGCCTCCATCAACATCTACAAGGAAATGGTAAAGAAAATGGTATACCAGTTCGCCGCCAGTCACCATAAAAATATGTGTATTACTAGTTTGTTTAATATATGTTAGTGTCCATCAGAATGACTTAGGGAGTATCTCGTTCGCTTTAACAAAACCATCATCAGGGTCGTCCTACTAAACCAAGAAATTTTCATGAGAGTGTTCCAAATCGGACTTAAGATGAGACACTTCAACGAGTCCATTTCCTAGAAGCCAATATTCTTGTTAGCAGAAGTGGTCATAATAGTTGAGTGTTACATAAAGGGAAAGGAAAGTAACACTGAAAAGAAAGAACACGATGTTAAGGATTAGGTTCCCAACCCCAGGGGTTAACACCACCAGAGGAAGAGTAACTATACCTCGCCCATAAATGACAAGATTGTGTCAAAAGGGTAGGTAAGACGACATAGAACTTCACGCCTCTGAATACTAGTCGTGAGCATATCTGGTGCGAGGTACTCCACAGGGTCTCCATTATGAGGGTGTATGCCAATTACATATTTCTTTGAGAATACGATCGTGGCTTCTAGCGTATTGACCAAGGAAGTTCTGGAGACGTATTATACTATGAGGCGTTTGAAAGAATTCGTCTCGACCCGGAAGACCTAAAACCCTTCAAAGTGTCGTTGGTTGAATTATCTAGAGAACAAGTAAAGGGATATATCACTTTGAGGATCACTTTTGGAGAAGAAGATCAGGACAAATAGATAAAGGTTAGGTATTTGGTTATTTCCTTTTCGTATAATATGATTAAAGGGTGAGCAACCTTTATCCGGTTAGGGCCGCATTGCCCACTTTGTATTTATGCATGAAATACTATCTCCCCAATGGGAGAGTGAGGGTTATAAAGGATATAAAGAGATATCCAAGAAGTGTTATGCATAAAGCCTCAAGTTGAAGAGGATCTGCGCTCATGGTAGGAAAGCCAGGAAGATGGGTTCAGAAATAAATCCACCAGAGGAATTCCGCATGGGCGAAGAGACTTTCTCTCCAGACTCTGAAGAGATCATAGGCTAAAGGTCCAAAAGGGATCCCCTGAAAAGGCATCGACACATTGTTCATTTATTTATATTTATTTATGTTTGATTGTTTCATTGACAATTTTTATAGGCAAGTATTGTATCTCTGTCGATTGTAAAGAACAAGTTATTTTTGGGGTGAAATTTTTTCCCTCTACACTTTTGCACAGGGTGAGGTTTTTTAATGAGGCACCTCACTTCTACTATTTTGGAATCATGTTTGGTTATTCCTTTCGTTGCAGGAAATCTAAAAGCTCAAAGGAAGATCACCCATATAGGCGATTAATTCGTTGGATCCTCATGTGCGATCCTTGTCACCCATAGAGGTGATCAATTAGTTGGACCCTCAAGTGGGATCCTTGATGTCCATATAGGCAATAAATTATCTAGATCCTCAAGGGGGATCCTTGCCACCCATAGAGGCAATCAATTAGCTGGATCCTTAAGTGGGATTATATCGTCCATATAAGTGATCAATTCGCTTGATCATCAAGTGGGATCTTTGTCGCCCATAGAGTCGGTCAATTAGATGGATCCTCAAGTGGGATCCCTTTTGCCCATGGAGGTGATCAACTCACTGGATCTTAAATTAGGATCCTTGTCGCCTATAGAGGCGGTCAATTTGCTGGATCCTCGTCGCCCATAGAGGAGATCAATTTGATGGATCCTCATGTGGTATCCTTGCCGCCCATAGAAGAAATCAATTAGTTAGTCCTCATGTGGGATCCTTGTCACCCATATAGGCGATCAATTTGTAGGATCCTAGATTGGGATCCTTGTTGCCCACATAGGTGATAAATTCGTTATATTCTCAAGTGGGATCCTTGTTGCCCATAGAGACGATCAATCGTTGGATCCTCATATGGGATCCTTTTTTCCCATAGAGGAAATCAATTTGTTGGATCCTCAAGTGGGATCCTTTCCATTCATAGAGGAAATCAATCCGCTGGATCCTCAGGTGGGATCCTTGTCACCCATATATGCCATCAATTAGTCGGATCCTCAAGTGAGATCATTGTCGCTCATAGAGGCGATCAATTTGTTGGATCCTCAAGTGGGATCCTTGCCACCCATATAGGCGATTAGGTATCTAGGTCCCTAAGTAGAACCCTTAGATCGCAACATCAAAATTCTCAAAACACAATCCTTTTCAAGTCCTTTTATGTGCAAATAAATTGGATGATGATGACAGACACCCTTAATTAAATGCTAAGGGGTTAAAATCACACATAATCACAAAAGAAAATAACAATGACAATTAATGTGAAAGGCGACCCCGATGGGTGAAGTTGTTCATTACAAATTGTAAAAGCCCCCGAAGGGGCAGAGAAGCACAACAAAATACAACAAGAAAAGGGTCAAAACAAGAAGAAATATTATTCATCCACCAATTATCCATCCCAAACTACCTCAAAGGTATCCATCAAACTTAAGTCCAGGTCAGTATAAAGGAAAATGGCTTGCCTTATTGCTTTCTCAAAGTGATGGGCGAAGATCATCACCACTTCATCCCTGAGGTAGGAGACACTCTCATCCAGGTCATACAAGGTATTTCGAGCCCTCTTGAGTGAATGCTTTAGATGCTCCAACTATTCTAACTGAACGATAGCCCCAGAGGTCGTGTCCTCAACAAGCACATTTAAGGTGTCTCCTTTCTCCCTTAGCAATTTAATTTCCATCCCACATTTATGAATGCTCTTATTCACATGGATCACCCTGGATTGAAGTCCTCAGATGGTGCATGTATACTTCTCCCTCCGAGCTTCCTCCATTAAGAGGCACCAAAAAGTTGGACCTCCAACAAATCATATAGCCAGGAGGTAGATATTCCAAGGAATGGCTCATAGTCACGGGGAATATTTTTCAGGAAAGGAGAAGTGGCGATCGGAAAACTCCACCACTCTAAAAGCATTATTATTCCATTAAGAGGGCTCATGAGTAATAGGTTTACCTCTGGTGTTATCTTCTCCTTGTACCGCCTCACGACTTCCTAATGGCCCATAGGGGACCTCCTCCCTCCTTAGAACCTTGCGGGGGTGGGCCTAAGAAGCTTGTGAAGTCTTGCACTGTACCACTCCTATCACCAGGCATATCTTGGGGAAGGGAAAAGGAAGTCTCACCCGCTGCTGAGCCATCTGCATTTTCATTAAGCGTTCCCTCCTCTCGTCAAGAGGGATCTCCGCCATCTCCCATGCAGACAAAAATACCGTTAAGAAAAAAAACAATAAACAGAAAATAGGGCCATGCAAAATTCTCTTTCATACATAGATACACCCCCACTTCATCGCCACCTTCATGATCCTGGTTGATGAGAACATTTGACTCTAGAGTACGTAAACACCTCAAAATCAAAATGACTTCACGATCAAGAGGGAAGAACACTTGGGATCACCCTTTCCGTAAGTCGGGAATATGATAACCAAGATGAAGGAAAGAGGGGATCACTCATCGCTCTCGTAGTGACGGATGAAGTACGGTCTCACACCCTTACCAACACGAACTTGTCTTTCTAGTCCTCATAAAGGTTGGTGAAAGGCTTCAACAGACATCCACCAGGAAAAAGATGCACTGTCACTAAGCCATTGGTGGGAAATATTTATGTCCTAAAGAAATAAAGAAACACTCCGACAATAGGAGACACACCCGGCTACAACATATTATCTAAAAGGCCTTAAGAATATACCCCACACGTTTGTGGTGATCTGAGAAGGAGCAATGTTGATGGCTGTCAGAAACTCCATTTTGAAAAAGGAGAATGGAATCAAGACCCTAAACTCATGAATAATGATAATGTGAACATAAAAATAAGGGGTAGACGGCTCGGCGGAGGTATCCATGTTAGCCCTCTCCTCCTTCAAACTCATGAATAATTAGAATAGAGGGAGTAATTATTAATAACAAATATGTAACTTCTCTAATATTTATAACATGTTTGATAATAATTGTTAGTATTTAATTATAATTATTATTATATAATTAATTTACAATGCATCAATTTATTATAAATATGAGTTTTTTAATAGAATTTTCTGATATAATCTCAATTATGTATAAATGTTTTTAAAATTAAATAAATATAAATACCATTTTTACTTGAAATTCAAAATATATATGCATTTATACTCAAATAATAGATTGATTAATTACAAATTTTTAATAAGTTATTATTGTCAATTTTTTTAAAATTAAATTTATCATGTAATTAAATTACAACATAACAATTTGTTATAAATATGAATTTCTTATTGAATAATTTGATATAATCACAATAATTTACTTGAATCTTTTTAAAATTAAATAAAAAGAAGTTTGTTATTGTGGCTTGGGACAATGTTTGTTGTTCTTTCTCTCTAGGGGTCTTAGTATCAAGTCCATTTTGAAGTTTAACAATAAATCAAATTATAAGCTTTGTTGGGACGCTATCAATTCAAAAGAGCCTTGGACAATGCTTTTAAAAGCTAGATTTACAAAAGAAAGGAAGGATTATCTCCCATCACATCAATCTTTCTATTGATTGCAGCATCAAAAAAGTACTTTACTAATTTGTTTCAGGATTCCAAGATCATTGAGAATAATCCTTCCTTAGTAAAGTAAGATATTACAAGAAGAAACAATGACAATTATATATCCTTTAGAAAAAGCATATGCAAGAGATCATAAATAAATTTAAATAGAAACTAATTATGTCAGTGAAGTATTTGGTTAAAATCTCTAAGGGTCTCAAAGTCTCAAGAATAAATGGTTAAATTGTAACTTAAATATGATTTCTTCCATACATATATGGAATAAAATTTACACTCAAACAAATTAGAAAACCACATACATTACCGTATGACCTCTCACTTTAGATTCTTCTAATTTAATTTATCTTTTGGTGAGATCTTTTCCTTCCACTATTGTAATTTTCTCCTTTATTTTGATTGAGTTTATGAAAAAAACATTATAGGTGTTTGTAGATATGATATGACTTAGATTATTATTAATTGAAACCCTAATTGATTAGATGATAATTCATATAACTGTTGATATGACGTCTTCCAATTTAACGACTAAAAAATACAAAAGATTATAGATTAGTTTTTTACATTATTTTTTTGTTTAGTTTTTTTATGTATATTATATTATTTTAAAGGTTTTTAAATTGCAATATTTATTTAGTTTTTTATTTTATTTTAAATCATGTCCATTATTATTCACTTTTTAAGTTGATTTTATTGTACAAGATTATATTTTTTAGTTAACTTCAAATCATGTAAGCTATAGATTCTCAATCTCAAATATTGTATGCACTCTTATATTATTTTTAAATTTTAACTATAACAAATGTGATCATATAACTTATTGCTTTTACAAATGAGTCAATATTATTTATTGTAAAGTTGTATGGATGGTCAACCCTAAAAAAGCTACGACAGATCTATAAACATAAATTTTGGTAATTGCAAGGCATGTAGAATCACATGAACATTCAGGAATTGGTCTAAAATTATCCAATTCTTGCCACAATATCTTCAATTTGGTGTAATAAGAAGAAAAGACGCATCACCTTGTTTCAAAGTACATATTTCTTCTTGAATATCTGAGATGCGAAAGACATCTTCTTGTAGAAATTATCCTTCAATTGAATCCAAATTTTAGCAGCATTATTCATCCATAAGGTGCTTTGAGCAATCTCTAATTCAACAAAATTATTGATCCATGACATGATCATGGTGTTACACTTGTCCTAAGCAACTGAATTATGATCATGATCTGGTGGTCGAGGCAAAGAACCATTGATGAAATAGAGCATGTTATTGGATATCAGCGCCATAGTCATGGAGCGCGACCAATAATGGTAATTATGTTAGAAAAACTTCATATTTAGGATCTTGATATCATGATTTTCACAGTGCTCTAATATCTATGAAAAATATTTAAAAAAACATACTCGAATCCATGACATCGATTCTTGTCCAGTTCTTGATCTGAATTATTCTCTCCTATCTTCCTTCTTCTTTTATGTATCTTTGATGATTAAGATATTTTCATTTATTTGTATATGGAATAATCAGAAAGAATGAGAATTATTCGTGTTGCTTTCCTAATGATGCTTATTTATAGACATCTTATTCCAACAATCACATCGTATCACAACGGTCATGTCCCAATAGCCATGAAGAGATAGAAAATGGATTTGAATTTTATTTTAAAATTCAAAATAAAAACCTCATTGACTTAATTATCCATCAACCTAAACAATCATCATATTAATGTATCTTTTATTTAAGTCAATCTTTAATTTACATGAGCCATATTTAATGAATTAATAAAATAACCCAACAATCTCCCACTTGACTCATGTGACAACTTGTCATTTCAATATTATACCACAATTATGCATAATTCATTAGAAGCACCCAGTCATTATCTTTAATGAATTGAAATGATCGGATCAATGACGGTCACAAGTTATTCATCAACTTGATTCCTTCCATGTATCACAAATCAATTCAATTCAAATATTTAAGTGATATAATTATGTGTCTTTCATGTCTCTTTAAAGACATATTTGTCATCACATATTAACAATAATGTATACAACATAATATGGATAACACATTAAGCAGAAACATATCCTTAATTGAATTCACAAGTGTCATACAATATGAACATTAAATTATACATGTATATATACCGATTATATTATAATGTTAATAAGGACTTTTACATAATTCCCATCTTTTCTACATGACCAACAAATGTCTTGGATGGTAAGCCTTTAGTTAACGGATTCACTATCATTAAATCTTTACCAATGTGTTCAAATGAACTTTTCGTTTCTCCACTTCTTCTTTCACTAGTAAGTACTTCAATTTCATGCGTTTAACACCTTTTAAGTACTTATCATTCTTAGAGAGAAGACAGTTACAAAATTATCGCAATAAATTTTTAACGACCTAGCTATACTTTCGGCAATATCAAGCCCTAAGGTAAACTTCTACAACCACAATAATTGAATTATGGCCTCAAAGAATGCCACAAATTCAACTTTTCCATAATATTTCTCCTCCAGTAAGGAGAAAATATTCTTAAATATGGATTTCCTTGAGTCCATACATCCTACAAAGTTTAAATCTGAGAAGTCTATCACTTCAAGGTGATTTAACCTTCTATATGTGAGCCTGTAATATTTGGTGCCTTGTAAGTACCTAAGAACCTTCTTTGTAGCTTTTCATGTGATCCATTCCAGGATTAAAATTTAACTATAACAAATGTGTCAATATAACTTATTGCTTTTACAAATGAGTCATTATTATTTATTTCAAAGTTGAATGGATGGTCAACCCTTAAGAAGCTACGGCAGATCTATAGGCACAAATTTTGGTAATAGTAAGGCATGTAGAATCACATGAACATTCAGGAATTGGTCTAAAGTTATCCAATTATTGCCACAATATTTTCAATTTGATGTAATAAAAAGAAATAGATGCATCACCTTATTTCAAAGTGAAGATTTCTTCTTGAATATCTGAGATGCGAAAGACACCTCCTTGGTAGAAACGATCCTTCAATTCAATCCAAATTTCAGCAGAATTATCCATCCATAAGATGCTTTGAGCAATCTCTAATTCAACAAAATTATTGATCCATGACATGATCATAGTGTTACATCTGTCCCCAGCAACTGAATCATGATCATGATCTGGTGGTCGAGGCAAAGAATCATTGATGAAGTATAGCATGTTCTTGGATCTCAGCGCCATAGTCATGGAATGCGACCAAGAATGGTAATTATTGCTAGAAATAAGAGGAGTAACAAGAATTAAGGTTGGATTCTCATTAGGATGCATGAAGTAAGGGTTAAGAGTATCAGTTTGATAACCTTTATGATTGGCTTGTGGACAAGGTCCACCATTGTTGTTGTTGCTTGAGGAGCTTGAAGACGACATGTTGAAAAACACAAAAAGGTAAAGAAATCGATACAAACAAATGATCAAAGAGGGAGATTGATGAGCTTTAATCATATCAGAAGGATAAATGCAGATGTCGATGATACCATATTGAAGCGCCACGAAAAATACAGAGTCGCCACTGGATTTTATTTATTCCAAATGAAAGGGAAAATAGCGATAAAACCCTAAATAAGAGAAATAGTCTCGCAACCAAGAGCGGATTCGGAAGTCGGTTATGCAAGGGGAAGGTATTATCACCCCTCACATCCATGATACTCCATAGGAACCACTTGCTCGTATCAAATGCGTATGGATGTTTATTTATCTGTAAGTTGCTTGCTATTAAGAATGAGATGAGAGAATGAGATGGGAGAGAAAATAAGTTTTAAGTTAGTGTGCTCGCTAAGGATTTGGGCCCTTGTGCCTACGTATCCCCATATGTGCAATAGGGAAGTCATAGCTTCGTAGTTCGACTTAAAAATGGAACATTTGTTTGGTCGTTTTTACTGAACAACATTGATGTCTGCGTGCTACTATTCACTTGCTTGTATACTCTGTCATGGGAGCGGAAAGTATTTGCTTGTTTGCGGTAAAGTGGATATGTTGGGTTCGCACTCTGGCAGTTAAACATTACTTGCTCGCACATGGAGGCTTAAGCTTCATTCACGGTAGAACGGAAGTAACACGTTCTTATTGAAAGGTTTTGAATAGAGTGCATTAAGGCAAAAGATGATTTGATTTATTGGGGTCGATTTTATGTACGGAGACAAGCATCAGAGCCTTGGCTAGATACAGTCAACAATCCAATAACTCGGGAGTTGAAAGTACAATGTTGACCTAACCACTCTTTTTAATCCAAAAAAGAGATTTGAATTGTGAAAAGAGTTTGGGAAGTCTAATCATTTGAACTTAGAGGGAGACAAGTATCTGACCCTTAACTAAGTACGGTCAACAATCAGAGTACTTGGGAATTCAGAGGACCATGGAGTCCTAACTACTCTTTTTCTCCCTCGTAGCACCTAGATATAACTTGTTTGAATCATTAGATGTTTTAAAGGGGAAAGTCAAATGTCGGGTCCTTAGGCTAGGTACGCCCGACAACCCAAGTACTTGAATGTTGTGTACAAACACGTACACCATATTTCGCATTCTAATTTGTTATGAAAATGGTTTTGAAAAATGAACTTGATGTTGGATCAAGTATTTGAATTTATTATGAAAAGAGTGTGTGAAGAATGGAGGTGAGAGATAGAATGAGGTAGATAAGAGAATGGAGAAGAGATAATAGAATGGGTTATGGAGTGGATGGAGATACTTGATGATGGATCAAGTATTCACGTTGCAATGGTGTGAGTTTTATTCGGAAAACAACTTGACGTTAAATCAAGTACCTTTTGTTTCTTTTGAAATGCTTTGTTTATCATTTTGTATTTTATCTTTGTTATTAACATGCATGATGAACTAACTAGAAAGCAATAAATCTAAGTTATTACCTGACTATGGGGTGGGGAACATTTGACCCACAATGGAGGGATGGATCCAGACAATACAACATAAGGGAATGAAAGGAAAATACAAGTTACAAATACCATGCCTAAAGCATACAAGTGGCGTGGTACTTCAAACAATACAAAGCTATTGAATGAGAATGAAATGGTTAGGAGCATGGATAGCTAGGAGTGAACTTGAATCTCAAATTCAACATGTGAAAACACAAAGCAACAAACGGGTTAGCTTGAGATTAAGTCAAATGAATGAGAATGATGCAACAATGCGTAAGCAAATTCAATGGTTAAAATCGATTCGAATGGTGATGGATTAATCAATGAAAAACAATCAAAGATCTATCATGTGATCAAGGCAAATGAACTTAAATGTACAAAGCATTCATTATCTAAATTGAAATGGGATTTTCAATTTACAATATGATCACAAACCAAATGAATCAATTAAATGAGAAATTAAAGTGAATATTACTTCTAAAGGTTAAAATCTACCTAAACATAAATTAGGGTCAAAATTCACAATCAAAGTTCAAGAATTGAATCTAATGACCCCGACCATACAAAACATCATACGAAAGTTAAATTGAACGAAAATTAACTTAAAATCTAATTATGGTAAAAAAATCAACAATTAACCATATTAATCCAAATAAAATCCACAAAAAGAAATAACGAGATTGAATGACTAAAAATTAATCATGACATGGTTAAACTAATGTTGAATCAATTCTGGAAAATTAATAAAACTAAATCTAATCTAAAAAATTGATTAAACCTAAATTCTAAGTAAATTCCAATTAAACCTAATTTATCAAAAAGATTAATCTAACTAACTAATGATGAAAACTATGTTAGTTCCTAATTAACCGGAAAAACAAGAATTAATCCTAATATTTCTATCGAGATTAACAATCAACGTCATGATTAAAAAACTATAATTAAAATACATTAATTAAGAATTAATCTAATAATTGAGATTAATGAACATGGGTTATGGGTTAATGGTTTGAAAGGGGTGTGTGAATTAATCTTAGGCCAAAAGGAAGTGAATAAGCCGAAGGCCCAGGTTCCATATCTTCAACACCAACCCAGTTCCAAGCAAATCCAAAATAGCTTCAGGTCAAACGTGAAAACAAGCTTAGCACGGCGCACGAATTTGCTTCCTCGTCGTCTTCAATAATGTCACAAACTGGACTCAAAATGTGAACCAGACTTTGCTGAAGAAAATCATTGTAAATTATTGAGTGGTGATGAAATTCGGTTGGAGGAGGTTTGTTATTGGTTAGAGAGGTTGGTTTTGTTATTTCTGTTTGAGTCAGTTTCAATTCAGTTAGAGTGTGAGGTGAAGTGGTTTTGTTCCTTGTTATATAAATTTTGCAGGTGGAGTTAATTGGTTTTTTTGTGTGTATTATGCAGGTGAGTCATTTATACTGTTAGAAGAGTTTGCTTGGCTTTGGTTATGAGTTAAGTTGAGAAGTTGTGAGGTCATCTCCATTCGGTTCAGAAATCTTGGCAAGTTATTGAAGGGTTAGTAATGAAATCAAAGTTCTGAATTAGGAAACTCTCTTCTGAAATTCTGTTATGGGGAGGTCTTTTTTGGATTTCTTGTGATGTTTTTGGATGGTTGTGTTATACGGTTTTCATTGGTTTTTATTCATATTATATTGTGCAGGAAGCGTGCTAGACGTTTTGTGGTCAATAGCTTGGAGTTGGATTGGCCATGAAGGAATGGATTTGAGCTAGGGACTTGTTGCAAGCTGGACCATTGGCAGTTTGGAATTGGATTCTGGATTATTGTAATTTTTTATTGAAAACCCTGTATATGGATGTAATTGGATTGGTGACTGTATGTTGTAATTTTGGATATTTTGTAATGATTTATGTTATGCATTTGAAATTATTGTAATGTTTATGGTTGTAATGAAATGTGATTTAGAAATTGAAATTGTAATAGGATTGATGTATCATAATTGAAAATGAAAGGTATTGAAATTGTTATTGGATGGACAAGAACATGGATCAAATGGCTTACTGTGAAAATGAATCATGGACATGGTTTTGAAATGGTACATAAAATTGAATGTAGTATGAATTGTGGCTTGAAATGGTAGTTTATGGAAATGTATAAGTTGACATTGAATGAGTTTATGATGTAAGTTGAAAATGAATTGGTTTTGGATTTAAATGGTTTGGATCAAATGTGGTAATGGTTAATGGATAATTTGGTTTGGTATGGTTAATGAACAAAAATTGGATTTAAAATATGGACAAATGGTTTATGGATATTTGGTTTTAAAATGTGGATATGGGTTATGGATTAGAGAAATGGATAATTGTTGAAATGGGCTTAAAACGGGTTTGACCCACTAACAAAATAAAAATGGAATTGGATATGAATGGGTATTGAGATTTGATTGAAGTGGATATGTATACGAAGTGGATTTAAAAAATATGAAGATGATTAAAAGTGGATTGTAGTTAGATGGTTGACTTTGGTCAACTGGTTGACCAAAAAGTCAACAGTTGACCAAAAGTCAACTTAGGTCGAAATGTTTGTTTTCTTGTGGGAAACCACGATGACAATGCAATGCACAGATGAACTGGAATTATTGTGAATCGATCATCCAAAGAACCAAACACAAACCAAGGTCTTAACCAATTACGAACATGAATGCACACCATGACTGCATGTAGACCTAACTCGATATCCCAAATGTTCTTAAACCAAATGAAACACGTCAATCAAAAACTTGAAGTTCAATCATGCCAAACCAAACAAATAATATTTAATCAAGCAACAAATTATAACACCTTGAATGAATTCTAACCAATGAATCAGAACCATGGATCTTGAACAGACAACTGAATCATTTATAATGAATCAAACGAACCAGATGCAACCTCCTTGAATTAGGGTTTCCACTATACTGCCTCATGAATATCCTTGAACCCACAATTTTTATGTTTTTTTCAAATGCAAGTGGAATATTATGATATAATGAATATGTAGGTGAAATGAGTGCTTATCATGATATGCAAATGATTAGGATTAGTGACATAGATGAACTTGTGAAAGGTAGGGTGAATTTTGGGGTATGACACATATGAAGATGCAAGTTATGCAAGTCATGCCATGGGAAGAAGAAGTTTTGACTATGGCTTGAAAAAAAAGAAAGAGAAAATAGTATGCATACAATAACGAAGAAAGGAGAATTTTTTTTTATCAATCTCAAACTATTACATGAACAATGTGTTCCTTATATATCAAGGAATGTGTAAGTAACTAACTAACATGAAGATAACTAACTTAGAGTTAGTTGTTTCTATTTTGGCATAGTAGTTACATTAGCATGTGCATTAACTGTATTGTCATCACCTCTATCACCATTAACACTTTAACCGGCACTTATATATACTCAATAAAAATTAAAAACTTTAGTGTTAATAATGAACATTTATACAAATTTTAACGTAAATAAGCCTAATATAAAATACTCGAATCAATTTTCTTATCTTTTTATTTATAAAAATAATAGGTCATAAGATTAATAATAATGTAGATTATCTATATATATATATATATATATATATATATATATATATATATATATATATATATATATATATATATATATATATATATATATATATATATAGGATATAAAATTAATAATATTATAGATTATCGATATATATTATAAAAATAGATGTCATATAATTCCTTCACACAATTATTGTAATTTATAATAGACACTTTAATGATATTATTAGACACTTAATACACATTTTTTTAGTTCAGTTTAAATTCTCATCACATTGGCAAAACTCTTGAGTAGATTGAATTTTAAAATTATGAAATTGTTATAAAATTAAATAAAATAATATAGAGATCAAAGAGAGGAAGAGAAGAGAGAATATTATAGTATATTATCTTCTTTAAAAGTACATTTTACATTGCAATGTGAATCTTATTTATAGGACACAAGGGAGATGGAAAAGCAGAGCTATTAATAGGGAATATGAAAATGAAAAGAAGAATAAAGATGGACATCCACAACTATTATAGATTTAAGTGTTTGATTTTTGTTTTTCCAATTGTAATCAAAGTTAATCTTTTAATCTTTATTCTTCACACAAAATAAATCACTTTTTACAATAAATTTATTTTTATTTTCATGTGTGTTAGATCACCTTCGATACCCCATATGCTATTTTGATATTGTATGCAACTATATCTTTTTCTTTTGTTTTAACAACATGTAAAACCTTAGAAGATAGAAACCAAAACATATTTAATCCTAAAAAAATTATATACATATTTTTCTCAAAAGACAATTTTTATTTTTTTACTTCTCAAATAAACAATAAAACAAACTTTCACATTAATACTTATCAAAATTATTATTTAAAATTATAAAATATTATATTCAATCTATAGCCAACTAATTTTCAAAAATCAAATTATGTAAAATTAAATAAATTAAAATTATTATTTTTTAAAGTATTTAAATATATTGTAATCAAACATGTACGTGCAGTGCAACACACATGTTTTTTTTTACCTCGTTACATTAAACTCAACACAGTGATAAAATATAAACAAAGACTACATTAACCAACTAATATTTTTGTGATCAACAAAATGATCAAAATCCAAGATCAAATAAAAAAAACTAAAAACTTCATCTTTTTCTTAAGGTCATCATCAATCTTCTTTGCTAAACCATCATTCTTCTTCAAATTATTAACTTTTTTCAAAAATGAGTTAATCATTTCCTGTGAACGTCCGATCATTTGCTTATCACACTAGTCAAAGATGAACATCCTTTCCTTCCTTTTAACTGAATAATACGAAAAAGAAATAATTATATTTTAAATTTTTTGATTACCTAGAAATTAGGGATTGAGAAGATGATTACACAAAGTAAAAATTAGAGATTAAGATGTACCTTGTACAATCAATATCCATAAAATTTTCTATCTGAATTCTAAGATGGCCACACAATTACAAGTGATGAATCCAATCCACATTAATATTGCATCATTTTCCTCCTAGAATGAGAAGATGAACTTGATATTTGCACTAACTCAGATGCCATTACAAGGGAGAGAAATGAGTTACATGAATATGGGTATTACGTTGTTAGTATGCAAGGAAGAAACCTGAATGGATGAAGTTAGGGAACGATGGAAGAAGTTAGGGTAAGGAAGAAAAGACATGCATAAAACATGAAAAACTAATATCTGCTGAGGTATTTTTTAGTTTTGATATTTAATTAAAATATTAAATTAGATATTAGTAAATATAATAATTTGTTTTAGTTCAATTAAAAAATGAACTAACAAATAAAAAATACATTTGTCACATCACACGTCAGAAAAAAAACATGCCACATATTAAAAAACTCCACTTAAGTGTTTTTTTGGATAAAAAATGAGAATATGATGTTGGCATGTTTTTTGATATTATTTTAATATTTCAATAATTATTATGTGGGTGTATGTATTTTAATTATATTAACTATTTTATCAAATTAAGTTTCAAGTGATCAAATAAAGTTAACATGCTAATTAGATTTCATTTAAAAATTAATTAATTAATTGGATATGAGCTCCAATATGAGGGAATATCCTGATGATCCATTTCAGAATAATAAAAATCCTAACTAGTCATCTCTATATAAATATGTTATGATTCTCAATATGCCGAACACAAATAATTTATCTCTTCTCCCAATCTAAAGAGTATTCAAGGCATTACGAATGCCGGTTGAGAAAGAATCACACAAACTATTAGGTGTTCATTGTTTGTTTCTTAACCTTTAGGATTACCACCAACAAGATTTTTCTCAATGTATCGAGGTATTCCTAAAATTAACTTATAGGTCATTTAATTACATACATGCATATATGAATATTTAGCTTCCACACTATATTATATGTTATATTTTATTGAACATCTATATTTAATTAACTATTATCGATTTAATTCTAACAAATGATATCATAGTCTATTTTAAAATTGTTGTAACAAATTTGACATTTAATTGAAATATAGACTATATAAATATATCGGCATAAATAATATGTTATAATATTGATATTATTCAATTGTGAATTTTTGAAGGCAATTATTTTTATATTCGTAACTGTCTTCCTCTTTCATTCAGTACCGTACCCGTAATTGTGTTATACTCCAAATTTATATTCTATAAACTTTTAATCTAAGATGACCAAAATATTGTGGTTCAATATTATTTCTTAAATGGATCACCTTTGGATCATCAAAGCAAAATCTTTGGGCAGTTCTTGATGCACCATATATATTACTAAAATACCATGTAAAAATACAAAATTGTCTCTAGATTCTGAAGATGCATCTCCGAAGACACCTCAAACACACATTCTAAGCTCTGAGTTATGCCCTAGAAGTATGGTTTTTTAGATTCAGAGATGCATCTCTGTAACATGTTCGTACATACATCTCTGTAGCAGTCTGAAATAGAAAAAGAAGCAGAAAACCAAAAGGGTGTAGTTTGACGAAATAAAATCACCATTTATACCATAGGTGATATTAACATAAATTCAAACATTACATTTTAATATACAGGTGGATGTTTCAACATCTTCACAATATCTTCGATCAATCTTGAAATCGTCGCTTCCACCTCGATCAAAAATTTTGTTTAGAAACGAAAAAATATATTCAACACAACCCTTACATTTGCATCTGTCTTGAGCTCATGGTTGTTGAACTCAATCTTGAATTTGTTGTTAATTGATGGTGAACAATACTCAAGCTTAAAAAAAATTCGATTATCTCTGTAAGGTAGGAGATTCTGCACTTTGTATTATAGATCTGAAAAAGGAGTGTACTCATTGATCTTAAATTCTAGCTCGAGTGCCGTGTTGGAAAATGAGACATTTGTGACATATCAGATGATGTTCATTTACGATATTTTATATTTGTACGAGACATGATATAAGAGCCTACATTTATATTAGTTGTAGTTGCGACATTTAGGGGGAAAATCGGGGTGCACCATAACTAATGAAAACAGTTACAATAAAAAACTAAAAAACTACTAAAACTGTAAACAGAGCTATAAAAATGAGAACATACATGCTGTTTACCTTGAAAATTGGTAAACAACCGCTGATCTTCCAAATTTCTAAATTTGATTACTCGCAGGATCGACCAGATTGATCCTAGGACATGTGCCAATTATTCTTAAAATGATTTTTAGTAATCATGAGCACTTCGGTAGTACTCGTGGGACTAGTGATTACAACTTCACAAAAAAATGTTAATATGAATTAAAAGGAGAAATGGTAAAAGACTATGACGATAACCAAATGGAAAAAGTAAGTGTTTAAAGCAAAGAAATCTTAAGACTGTGAAATAACGAAGTAAAAGGAGAGTGTTTGGAATAAAGAAGTAAAGAAATGTATTTCTGGAAGAAAACTAAAGATAAATTTGTATTGCTTCAAAATAACTAACAATGGTGTAAACAAACGTACATTCTTTGATTTACGGTTCTTCTTCACACGGGTACTTGGTAAATTTACAGACTTTGTACACACTTTGACACCCCCTATCCTAACACTAAGACCCTTTATTTATACTGAATCAAAAATAACCGTTTCTGAAGGTCCTTCAATCACGTCGAGACACATGGCGCCTTGCATGGATGTAACTATCCATTATACTCCACGTGTACTTTTAACAGTTTCAAATAAGAGCAAAGTTCCCTCCTTTATTTGAATTTTGAATCTCCACTCAAAAATCATCTTCAACCATTTTAAGAAATATTTCTAAAGTCTCAACTGCATGCTGACTCTTATTACCCTTATCCAGTCGAAACACCTCTACCTGGTCGAACATCTCCTCCTGGTCGAAACATCTTTATATAGGATTCCCCTTTTGGTAATTCTTTAGTGGGCGTCGAAATTATGAGCTAACACAGGCTACAGAGACGCATCTCCAGATTCAACGTACGTTTTTTTAGACTAAAAACAAACTTAATGTGATCAATGAGGTTTGAAATGAATGATTTTTACTTGGAATTCCAGCTTCTTTTACTCCTTTTGATGTGATAAAACACAAGAATGAAGATTTGGAGTGAAAATGTTGATTGAGAATGAAAGGATTTTTGGAAGGGTTTTGGAGTGAAAAAAGAATTATGGGTATGTGATTATGTATGTGACTGTTTTATCAAAATTATGTTTCCTTATTCCGGAGATGCATCTTTGCAAATACCTGACATGCAAAGGTGATAAATATTTCAAAATCCCGCCTCAAACCTCCGAAGATGCATATACAAAATATCCACTAGGCTACTCAAATATCAATATATTTGTTGAAAATACTCGATGCATCTCCATAATAAAATTTTGTTTTACTCTAGGGTGGCACTCATTTGGTGCGTCATGAGGTGGTGCAAGGGTGCGTCCGGAGGTATATCTCTAAAATTTGAAGGTATTTTGGATTTTCCATAGGATGTTTTTCCACCCCATAGAGTGGAATAATAAATTCCCAAATCTTTAGATGATTTTTGAAGAACACCTGTGATATGTTTTTTTAACTAACTACGAACATTCTCTTTCAAGGCTGGGGGTGCTAATAAAATTTAGTAATATACGCGATTGGATTTGACGGTTGAAAAATGTTTTTTTAGAAGATTAATGCTAAAGAAAGAGAATACTCTTTCACATGACTTCTTTCAAATATTATAATGTTTGGTGTGATTATTTATTTTAAATACGTATGTGTAGTGTGATTATTGAATTTCTTTTCATACCTTTTGAGTATAACTCATTTATTCTACTAGTTTGTATATGACATAAATATAATTATGTATTTAATTCTCCTGCTTAAATTAGGAGAGTATTTTCTTGCATAATTATGATAGTTTAATAGTCATTTGATTATTAAGAGACCAAATAAATATATAATTTTGGCATTACATTTGTAGGTAATGTTTGTGTGAATTTTAAGAGCTTCCTATTTAATTTATTAAATTAAAAAATGTCTAATGATTTTGGTTTAGTTGGTTGAAACAACAAGTTGAAAAAGTAATATTTGTTGTGTAAATTTGATTAAATCAGAATCACAAAAGATGTAGTGTGTAATTGTTCATGCAAACTGTTATGGTCGGTCAAAGGAAAACAAAGTTTGGACGAATAATTGCATATTTGTGATGGTAAATATGTCGTAATTGTTAAGTTTATCAATGTGGCTAAACGTCCATTATCTGACAAGAATTATTACTAATATTTGATTATTGCACGAGAGTACCTCTTACAATTAATTCTTACAATTAAAGATTGAGAATTCATGATGTTTTTGGTATCTTATCTAGGACTTATTTAATTTGCATATCAAGAATAATGTGCATGTATATATATGGTTATTTGACATGCCTACTAAGGTTGTAGGTTTGTTGTTCTTTTCAATTGATACAGTTGTCGCTACTACCGCTTCAAATTTTACTACTCATATTAACTTTATCCATTTGATAAGTGGGATGAACTTCAAGTCCTAGAAAGAATATATGGAGATCGCTCTTGGATGCATGGACTTAGACTTATCCCTGAGGAAAGAACATACCACAACCACTGATGAGAACCCAAATAAAACTAAAATAGAAAAATGGGACAGATCTAACCGAATATGCCCCATGATGATCAAAAGATCCATACCTTAAATGATTAAGGGTTATATTGCTTAAAGAGAAAGTACCAAAAGGTTCCTCGAAACTCTAGAGCAATTCTTTGCTAAAAATGATAAGGCTGTAGGAAAAAATAAGAAGGCAAATGAACAACCTAAGGAGTCAACTTGCTTCTTTTGCAAGAAGATTGGACAAATGAAGAAGGAATGTTCCAAGTAAGCCACGTGGTGTGAAAAGAAAGGTAATTTTCTCAATTTTGTTTGTTTTGAAATTAATTTAGTTTCTGTACCTAAGGATACTTGGTGGATATATTATGTTGCTACTACTCACAGAAGTATGTCCATGCATGGTTGCCTGTAGAGCTGTCGGCCAATGATGCTGAAAGATTCATCTATATGAGTGATGTCAATAAGGTTGCAATAGAGGCTATAGGGACTTTTAGATTATTAATAAAGGATGGGTTTCATTTGGATTTGGTTGAGACTTTTGTTGTATCGTCTGTTAGACATAATCTAATTTCTATTTCTATTTTGAACAAATCAGGTCATGCTTGTTCTTTTAGAAATAATAAATTTAGCCTCTCATATGATTCAAATGTTGTTGATTCCGATTATTTGAATGATAATCTTTATATGTTTCATATTGAATGTACTGTTAACAAAATAATGCAAATAGATTCACATGGTACAAAACGAAAATTAAATGAGAATTCTGCCACTATGGAAAAAGTGATTATGACATATTTCTAAATAAAAGATTCAAAGTATTTTATCAGAAGGTATTCTTGGATCCCTTGATTTGTCAAAATTTCAAGTTTGCATTCAAGGTATTAAGGGTAAGCATACAAACAAGAGGAATTTCCACGTTGAAAGAGCTAAGGATGTCTTAGTACTAATTCATACAGATATATGTGGTCCTTTCCCTACAGGTTCTTGGAATGGACAAATGTATTTTATTACTTTTATAGATGACTACTCGAGGTATGGCTGCCTATATTTGATTCATGAGAAATCTCAATCTTTGGGCGTATTCAAATCATTCAAAGTTGAGGTCGAACTTCAACTTGGAAATAAAACTAAGATTGTCAAGTCCGATCGTGGTGGTGAATACTATAGTCGGTATGATGGATTAGGGGAACAACGTCCATGACCTTTCCCACTTTTCCTCGATGAGTGTGGGTTCCGCAATACACAATGCCAAGAAAGTCCAACACGAATGGAGTTGCAAAATGATAAAATCAGAATCTTATGGATATGGTGAGGAGTATGATTAGTCATTCTTCTCTTTTAGAGTCATTTTTGGGAAGAGGAATTAAAGACCGCAATTTATATCCTTAATAAAGTATCTAGTAAAGTAGTAGATAAGACCCCTTATGAGCTATGGACTAAAAAAAAGCCCAACATTAAGCACTTGCACATTTGGGGATGTCCAACTGAAGCGAGACCTTATTGGCCCCATAAAGGTAAGTTGGATGCAAAGACAATTAATTGTTATTTTATTGGATACGCCAAACGCTTTTACGGGTACAAGTTTTATAATCTCATTACAAGGGGTGGCAAAACGGACTCGGTCCGTTGGACATGCTCATTTTGCCCGCACTTCAGTGCGAGCAGACCAAGGGCTTAGGCATACACCCTTTAATGTGTCAGCCCCGTCCCGTCCCGTTTTTTTGTGGGCACGACATTAATAAAAAAATTGCATTTTAAGATTTAAAATATGCAGTGCCCGCGGACTCGCCCTACCCCTGCCCTTTTCTGTATTGGCTTTTTCGGGACGAGACTAAATAGGGCGGACATGCCCGTTTGCTACCCTTATCCATCATTAGAATAATTTTTGAAACAAAAAATGTTGGATTCCCTAAAATAAACAATGATGTTATTTCTAACATCGTTCAAGAACAAGACAATACCGATTTTCATCCTCAAACACTATTTATAATTCAAACTCAACAACCTCAATCATCACTAATAAAAAAAATTATCAAAAAAGATAACATAAATACATCATCACCTTAAATTACTTAAAGATGAATTTTGATACTACTCATGACACAAGGATAAAAAGGGGTAATCTTTTTTTAAACAGAAAGTAAAATGGATATATTTACAATATTAAACTAATAAAAATGTTTTAAAATATTAATTAATTAAAATTAATTTAATGTTATTTATGTTCAAAAAGGATTATTCCTTTTTATCTTTGTGTTATTCATAGGATCAAAATTCATCTTGATGATGTATTTATGTTTTCTTTTAAAATAAATTTTTGCTAATTTATTTTATAAAAAACGCAGGGGTATTTTTTTTATTTTATTTTATAAAAAAAATGTTTTGAGGCTTGAAAAGGAGAGCCAACTGTATAGGAAAAAATAAATAGATTGTTTAGAGGGTCGAAAAAGAGAGCAAATTGTGTTTCACTTGTAAGCTTAGATAGAAAACTCCTTTCCTCATGTTAGACACATCCTTCCATTCACAACTCAACTCTCTCGCCACTTTCCTACCGGTAGTGTTCTAGCTTTGAATTTAACACGTGTTCTTTTGTTACATCAGGTCAGAGTATGGTCCACGAACAAAATTATAATCTAATCAAATCAATAATATACTTAGTTTTGAAAAATATACTTAGATGTGAATTGAGCTAACCTATTTGTGTTAGTTCAATTCACATATGTATACGTTAATTCAATTCATGTAAATACATCGCAATCCTCTATGAGTACAGGAACTCAAACTTCATATGTTGACCTAAACTCATGAATACCTAAGTGAATAGAGTTCACATAAGATTTGGAAATTCAAAAGTTGCAGAGTGTACATAAGTGAATAGTTTAATTAGTTTTTTCCTGGAAAATTAACCCACTCTGCTTTAGCTTTTATTGAAAGCAACAACTCTAAAGCAAGAGTGCATGAACACAGTCATACACCACTAAGGATGACAAAAGTAAACTAGTACACATGACATGATAATATGATATATACAATTACCGGGAAAGCTTGATAAGATAAAGTATATACGAGTAGTTGGATGTTTTAGTGGAGTTGTCCAAGTCTGATCTGGGGGAACTGGTCCACTAAAGGTGACTGTGATTTTCTCATCATTAGCTCTTTAGAAACATAATCCATGGTGGGTCGAGAAGATGGATTTTCACTCAAGCAAGAAAATGCCAATCTTGTAATCAAGATGACTTCCCCAACAATTGAATTGGTAGGTTGAGGAGGGCGGTTGTCTAAGACATCGATCAACAGCAAATTGTAAGTCATTGCTGCTGTGGACGATGAGAACAACGAAGAAATGAAATCTGCTGGATGCTTTCCCAAAAGGATTTCAAAACAAAGAACTCCAAAGCTGTAAACGTCGCATTTCTCAGTCACTTCCATTGTTTGGGCAAACTCTACAATGAAATTAAAACTTAAAAGTTAACACTCATAAAACACGGCTTTTGCTTACGCAGAGGAAAAGGGGCCAACTAACCTGGAGCTGCATACCCAAAGGTGCCTGCGAATGTGGTCCAGCTGCTTGAATCAGGCTTTAGAAACTTGGCCGTTCCAAAATCTGAAAGTTGAGCTTCATAGGATGAATCCAAAAGAACATTCTTGCTTGATATGTCACGATGAACTATCGGAGGTATGCAGTCGTGATGCATATAGGACAAAGCATTAGCCACGCCTCGAACAACATTCACCCTCTTTTCCCAATCAAATGCAGTGGCTTTTGTGCCATTGTTTAGCATTTGAGTCAAAGTTCCACCTTCCAAGAACTTATAAACCAAAAATGAGAATCTTGAATGTTGACAATATCCGTAGAGCTTTATGATGTTACGATGCCTGATTTCTGTCAAAGCTTGAATTTCATTTTCAAAGCCTTTGAAATCGGGCCTCTCCACATCTGTTCGCGAGTGAAGTTTCTTTACTGCAAAAACCATATCCGCAGACAACTTCGCCTTGTAAACAGAACCTTCTCCTCCCACTCCAATGAGAAAATCGTCATCGAAATTATTCGTAGCTTCAATGATATTTTCAAACATCATTTTTCCATCATGACTCCATATGGAAAAGACTTCATCTGGTTGTGCGCCATTAGAATCTTTATCTTTGGTTTTTGTCTTTCTTGCTCTCCGATAAAGAATATACATCGAAATTCCCACCCCACAAAATACCAGAACCAGAGCACCTAAGATAATAAACAATATTAGTAGGATGATCTTGTGTTTCTTTTGACTCTGGCTGGTTGGGCAAAGCTCTAAGCCAGTGTGATTACCACACAAGCCTTTGTTATTTTTTAATGACTCAATTGGAGCCTTGAGAAAGGCTTGATTATTTGGTATCCTCCCTTCTAAGTGGTTGTTTGATATGTTGACATAAGTCAAGCTTGACATGGAATTTTCAAAACTGGATGGAATGTTGCCGGAAAGATTATTGCATGACAGATTCAGCTTTTGCAGTTGCTTCAACTCTCCTAGAACTGTTGGTATTGTTCCACTCAACAAATTCCCGCTAAGATCAAGAGATTCAAGAGGCTGTGACAGGCCAAACTCCGACGGAATTCTCCCTTCAATTTTGTTCGTGCTCAAATTCAAGTTCCGTAACAAGGGTAACTTCACAACTTCTTTTGGTATTGTGCCACTCAACATGTTTCCTCCTACATTGAAATCTACGAGATTCTCTAGCAACCCAATTTCACTTGGAATATTTCCTGAAAGATGATTGTTGCTGATCTTAACTTCAAGTAATGATTTCAGGTATCCAAGTTCCTTTGGAAGCTTTCCTGTTAAGTGATTTGAAGAAAGGTGGAGTTTTCCTAGTTTCTTTGCCTCAAGAAGTGTTAACGGTATGCCACCAGAGATATTATTGTTGGATATTATGAAGGTATTAAGATTAGGACACTTTCCCCAGTTTGGTGCAATGTGACCATAAAATTTATTGTCACTCAGATCAATGTATTTCAAATTTGGATATACGCCAAAATCTTGCGCTATATCACCTTCTATTTGATTACCCTCAAGCCTAATTCTTTCAATACTAGAGCAGTTTTTCAAGCTTGTTGGTACTGGACCAGTGAAATGGTTGCGAAAAGCAGTGAAGTATTTTAGAAATCCACCAGAACATACTTGAGGTGGCAAATGGCCAATGAAATCATTCTCGTCCAATGTAAAGGAACCCAAGTCGGTAAAGTTATATAGGCTTTGTGGAATGCTGCCATGCAATTTATTGTTGGCCAATTCCAAGGAAATTAACCCTGTCAAATTTCCAATTGTAGCAGGAATAGTTCCAGAAAGATCGTTTTCTACCAAACTGAGGAACGACATATTGATCATATTTCCAATAGAAGCGGGGATCGGTCCAGAAAAATTATTAGTGAACAAGTATAATCTCGTTAACTTTGTCAAGTTTCCGATTGAGGAAGGAATAGGTCCAAAAAAGTTGTTGGAATGAAATGAGAGTTCGTTCAAATTGACCAAGTTTTGTACAGAAGAAGGGATTGATCCAAAAAATTTATTGGTACTAAAATAGAGCTCGGACAAGTAAGACATATTCCACATGGAGACTGGGATTGTTCCTGACAACAATGTGTTATTAGAAAGGTAAAGTTTATTTAAATTGGTCAAGTTACCAATTGTTTCTGGAATGGTACCCGATAGAGTGTTATGCGACAAATCCATAACACCGAGTTTCGTCAACATTCCAATTTCTCGGGGAATAGAACCAATACGGTTACAACCTGCAAAAGATAGATACTCCAAGTGGTTCAATTTTCCAATCTCACGAGGAATATAGCCGTTAGAAAATTTGTTGTCCATGAAATCTAGATAGGATAGGTTAGTCAAGTTTGTTATGGAATTCGGAATTTCTCCACTTAGCTGACATGCAGAAAAATCGAGGCCTTTTAAACTCCTCAATGTCCACATTTCTTTGGGGATGGAACCTTCTAGTAGTGGATTTGTAGAAAAGTTCAAAACAATTATTTTGGACAAGTTACCAATTTGTGGAGGAATGGTCCCATAAAAGAAGTTGTTGTAGATATTCAGCTCGAGAAGGTTAGGGAATGAAGAGAAGCTGAAAGTTTGGAGTTTACCTTTTAGTCCATAATTTGCAAGATTTATGCTAGAGATGGATTTTGATTTGTCACACTGAATTCCTTCCCATTTGCATGGACTAGTAGCTTTTGTCCAAGTTGACAAGAGAGCTTGGCTATTGTTTTCAAAGCTATCTTTCCACTTTAACAGAGCATTTGCTTCAGTGTCTTCAATGGAAGTCAAAGAAGTGATTTTCGGAAAACCAGCTACTTGTTGAGGAAAAAATACGGTTGAAAAGATCCAAAGGATCATGAAGAGAATCTTCCAACAAGCTACCATGATTCTTCAACTATAAAAGGATTTTTGAATCAAAGGTATAGTCTAACGTTGCAGATTCTTTTGTGTTTGTGTTATATTGTATGGGGATGATTGATTTTGGAGTAACAATGTGCTTATAAAAGAAGATAAAGAAGCAGCATGATCAGTGACACAAGTAATCTTTCGAAAGTCCTATACAAAAGCATTACAAATTTTTCAACTTCGCTTTCCTAATCATACTTTTTCCAAAGTGTGCATTATTTTGGCCTCCACTTTAAAGCTCATTTTTCATGACTAATATTATTTCTTTGAAGATAAATATAACTTGTTTTTGTAAAACACTAGATGGTGAGTGCACTACTAATTATTAGTTCTGCCATTAGTACACACTACCAATCCTCACCTTGTATTTAACTCATTTAATCTAGTTTTTAAAATGGTTGGCTTAGAATTAACAATAGCTAGTTTTTCATATTTGCAATTTGATTCTGAGGTACACAATCTACAGTGCCCTATAGCTAGCTGTCCCTTCTTGCTGCCACTCTTAACAGAAACAAACAAGAGCACTGTCCTGATAAGACACTAGGACACACTTTTATAATGGAAGTAATTCTCAATTTACAAGCTTGTTTTTGTTAGAAGTTAGGGTAAATCTAAATTTTGAGATGATATCAGATTCTATAGAAAGATCCGTTAAGTCGTCATTGTTATCGGATCACATGGGTCACCTTCAAAATGTTCAATCTAAAATGTTGTATGAGGTGTTTGTTAAGGGTTCTGTGTTGAACGTGATATTTATAATTAAGTATATGGGAGAATTTTCTTTATCTTTTTATTTTGATTTTTTTAAAAATAATTTTTATAGTGTTATATATTTTGGTATAAAAAAAGTTTACAAAAGAAATTTTTATAAAAACTTTAAATAAAAATTTGGTTTGAATAATTTTTTTTAAAATGTTATTTTAGGTATTTCTTTATTTTATCGATTTTTTTTGATATCAAAAATTTTAAAAAATCATTTAATTTTAAGTTATTTCAAATAATTTTTATAAAATTTATTTTTGAGATACAACTTTTTAAAAGAATTATAATTTTGACTATATTATGATCTTAAATAATGTATGTTTAAGTTATAAAATGATAAATTTAATCTTTTAATTTATAAAAAATAAATTAAAAAATTTATAATATATTAAAAAATATTTTTGTAAAATTTATTTTAAAAAAAAAAAAAATTTAAATTAAAACAAACCGACCTCTTATTGACTATGGAAAACTGACTTTTTAGTTACGGCAGTGAGATGATTAGTTCAGGGAAAGGTCAGGGTCTCAAACTCACATGCTGAAGAAAACGTTTAGATTGCAATTTAGTTTTATCCAAGTCAAATAACTTGAAATAGTGTATAAATCATTAAAAGTTAAGTTAAGTTAAGTTTTTTTTAGTTTGGAAGAGAGGGAAATTGAGAGCTATCGAAAAACAATCTTTTAAAAAATATTGAGAAATCTCTAATATTTTTTTAAAGAATGATTATATATAAAATGATAAAAGAATATTTATCATCAACATAATTTTAATTTTTAAAATATTATAATAATATATATTATATTTGAATAATTAGTCTAAGTCTTCTAAAACTCTGAAAACTCCTTTATGCAATTGGTGATTTTGGTTTTGGGTTACTCTTTCCACCTTTACGTGTTCTCCTCCACCATCATGAAAAGTTTTAAATGCCCATAGTGTCTGAAAATGAATATTCGGACGCACCTTTTTCACACACATTGTAGATGAAATTACTGAGAAATCCTTATTTTGTTTAAATTTAGTTCACATATGTATCTCTGTATACTTTAAAGGTTAATTTGAATATGCATCTTTGTACCGTCCCTTAGTTCAATATTCAATGAGTTTTCCAAATATACATCTCTGAAATATGTTTTGTTAGTTTAAATCAGAAACAACTAGGAACAATGGAAAAATAATGGAACAACATCATAAATTAACTTCAAAATAAACATTACATAGATAAAAATTAATGTTAAGTTTAACATTACATTTAATTATAAACTGGTGGTTCAGGACGTTGCAACATCCTTAGATTATCTTTAGTCGATTTTGTCATCGTTGCGTCCAGTTTAATCGGACCCTTTGTTGAGTAACGGTAAAAGGTATTATACATAACCTTTAAATCATCTTCTATCTCCGGTTCAAGCATGGTGAATCGTATATTCCATTCGTTGTCAATCGAGGGTGAACAATACTCGAGCTTGACAACTCTTCGATTTTATGGATCTCGCATGAAAGTATTTAGTTTGATTTTCATATTGACGAGAAGTATGTCCTCGGAGACCCTAAACTGAAGTGGGAGATTTGCACCATTGAAATACACAAATGTAAGATGGGGATAAATATTTATTCTGATTTTTTGTAAGGAAAATGGAATGAGAGACCCTATTTATAGAAATTGTAGATCAATAAGGACCTTACAAACCCTATCATATAATCAGGACATAATTTGGAGATGCGTATCCATATCCTCCTTTTTTTTCAAAATATTAGGGTCTATCGAGAGATGCATATTCAGATAGTCACATATTTTGTTTTTTTAATAATTAAAAGGTGTGTCCGAAGATACATTTTCAAATCCACACAAAAATTATGCAGTTCAAAACTAATGTATTATGCAGTGCATAATTTAAAACACATAAATTGTCCAAAAAATACCATCCAATTTTATAATATTATGCAGTTCGTTACATACAAAAAAACGTGTTAGATTGTTAGATTACAACTAAAGTGCATCAAAATATATGTCACTACCTAAATCTATAGGTGGTTCATTCTTCGACCTTTCCTTATTTGCTTCTCTTTCAATGTCGCTCAACTTGTTGAACTGTTCCATCCTTTCTAGAAAGTGATCCGACCAAGTTTCAACATCATATGTAAAGTGTGCCATCCACTTCGGTGATGTCTTAGGTATATGACACCCGATTTCAAAAAAACCTGAACAAAATGTTGTTTTTATGATAGCCAACCAATACACATGATGCATTCAAACGGATTTTGAGGTGGCTTACTCCGAAGTGGAAATAATGTTTTTGAAAAACCATGTTGTGTTAAATCAATGTACACCTTATCATAAACACTTGTTATAAGGTATCCCATTTTTTAGAAGCGCACCCATTTTACAAACGAAGTCGGACCAGTAAGACAAGGAACCAGAGCATTGAGAATTGCATCATAATTTGCTTTGTTCACATATAACTTTGTGTTTGATTCACGATGCGTCTTCGTCTTTTGTAAAAGATGACAACGAAAAAATTGGTAGTCGTCCCCTCCCTTACCGAGAAAACCCAAAAGAGCTCAAAAACCACAGTTGTCGTCACCTTCCACATCTACAATCCGTTCAATATATTTGTACATAAAAGGCAACATCACTTTAATTTGTTTGATTTTTGCTAACAACGGTGGAAGAGATGGTTGGCTAATGCGAGCACCCTTGACAATATTTTTGGGGGATTTTGGAGTCTGAGAATCCAAAAAATATGAGTAAATATGTTAAAAGTATGAAGTACATCGTCTCGCGGAGTTATCACTTTGTGTCGGTTTGAAACTTTTAGGGGCACCCTTTGTTTTAACTGGTTCCAACGGTGGTTTCAAATCCGTGGTTTCTGGATAGGCAATATTCCTAAGTTGCTTTTTGACGTGCAATTTCATTATGTCACCAATTTTCAAGAATCTCTCTTGGATCACTTCCCACTTGGTCATGATAGATATGTTTGATTTATCATCCTTTATCACACCATCATTATCAAAATGGAGTCTTTTTCAGTGAGTGTAAACTTCATCCATACATATTAGTTTTTCAAGCTTCATCTTCTTTGAAATTAAACAAGCACATGGAAAATTGTACCTCTTCCTAAGTGTACATCCATACTTTGAGCTATCTGAACCTATTTTATATACTAACTTGGCTTCGTGAAAAATAAAATTCAATGCCGCCCGAGATACACTACCAAATCAACTGTGAATAAAGGATGTTGTCTTTGAGTCGGTGTTCTAACACAATAATGCTTTGACCATAAGATATTTGTATCTCATTGTGTTGGTTTTAGAACATTTAATTAACAACATCTCAATCTCGATAAAAAATCACTTTTATTATTTCCCAACCAATTCTTTATTCTAGCATGTGCATACTCAACTCTGTTAGTTGTTGCATTGCCAAAGTTTCGAACATGATCGGTCTATGCACAAACAATCTTCTCTTTAACCTAATCAAAAATAGTGCCATTAACATATTTCAGAAAATCTGGATATATTGCACACACACTCCTGAAATGTAGAAAAAATTCAACATATAATTCTTCTGTGGAAAATTTTATTATAGAATTTCATGCATCCATTATATTTTTCACCACCACACTAGGTTTGACAATTTTTCCATCTTCACCCATGACTTATTTCGTGCCAACCGCAGGTTTTACCCGACTTCTCACATTTTTGGTTATGTGATACTTACAAAGTAATATGAATGATGTAGGAAACACCGTTGCAACTGAATTCAATAGTGCGGTCCATGTAACACAATCTTCAACATTTTTGCTTTTGTTTTCTTGATCCTTCAACATAGTCTTGCACATTTCCAAAGCTCATATAACATTGTCCTCTTTTTTCGGATTCTAAAAATGCAAAATCGACTAAAAAAGTCATCTCCATAGAAGTAACACCAACAACTTTTAAGAGTGGAAGTCTATACTTGTTTATTTTGTATGTTGAAACAATTATAAGCACGGTGCAAAATGTGTTGAACAACTTGATGGAATCTAGATGACTCAAAATATATCTCGAACAATGACTTTATTCTCACAAACTCTGTACCTAGAAACATAGTGGTCATCTTCCAAAAGCTTCAACAGTTGTTGCATCTCAGATCCCGGTCCTCTTACCGCGTTGTTGTTTCGAGTACGTACGTTGTATATTTGTTTGGTACTTAAAACATTTAAAGGTCTTTTTTGTTTCAAAGATGTGAGTATGTTTTTCAGCGTCACCATGTTTAATGTCATGTCCGAAACAAGTTCCCTTTCCTCCGGAACAAGGCGCCATACAATGGGAGGACCAACTAGCTTGTCAGTCAAGTCATGATTATGTATACCGGAAATCACATTAAATTTCCATGTCTCATCCATCATACGATATCCACACAGTTTAAACGGACACTAACATTTCCTCGATCCAGTGTCATCTCATTTTAACTTCCTAATTTGTGGTTGGTACGTGCCACTTCTTTCGCATGTCATTGCTACAAATGCTTTTTTCTCTATCAGAACCATTATCAGACCTTCTGATTACAACGCCAAATCCCAATTTCCCAATCTCCCCGCGAATCCATTGTAGCATATGTTCACGAATAATAAACTCTTCTTTATTTGTAAATTATGCACGTACATCTACCTAGACAACAACCGGTCGAGCACTCGATTTAACATCATAATTCAATTCATCCAGTTTAACATCATCATTCACTTCATTTGATTTAACATCAGCATTCACTTCATCAAATTTAACATCATGATTCACTTTGACCAGTTTAACAACCACATTCATAATAGTTTTGAGGAACATATTCAAATGCATCATATCTAATACCACCAACAACAAAAAACAATGTTAAAACTCAAACTACTAGGACAATTTGGATATGCACATCCAGAGCACACCAAACTTTGTCTAGAGATGCATATCCGGATTCAAAGTTTATTTTTTTAGCACAAAAATCAGATTAATGCAAGAATGAAGGATGAAATGAATGAACTTTACCTGCAATTCCAACTTGTTTTTCGCTCTTTGAAGTGATGAAATACACGAATAACATTTTGGTGTTGAAAAGTTGATTGAGAATGAATTTTTTGTAAGGATTTTAAAAAAGGAATGTTGTTTGAGTATGGAGAAGAAGATCATGCAAGATGGTGTTTTATCCAATTTCTCGCTGGACATTTTCAGATATGTATCTCCGGAAATATCATTGAGTCATTACTTTAACCAACTCAGTGAATAAAAACACAATAAAAGAGTGCGTGGGGTATTTCAAATATGCATTTCCGGACCGTATTTTTTACAAAATGAGGTGGATTTCAGAAAAGCAAAGTTTAGTATGATTTTTGGGTGCGCCTAAAAATGCATCTTCAGACTCATGAAGGGCCTTTTCGAGTTTCCAAGGGTGTGGGATACACTCACAAGGGTGGAAAGAGAACCCCTCTTTGGTTTTTGAATATAAATAAATATCCAAATCCTCTTCATCTAAATCTTTCTATTATTTTCACACAATTATTTCCTTTTTCAAAATTCCCCCTTTCCCTCTCCTCCAAACCCCTAAACAAAATCTAAGTTTTAAAGTAATGGTTGTTCAAAGATTATGAATTTTCTTAATCATTGTTAACAAAAATTATTTGTATAGGTTTTGCAAAACTTAAAATTAAATACCAAAACATCTTTATAGGATTGCCCAAATAATAAACTTTTGGATAAATATTTATGAATATTGGTTATATAGGAAATTTTTACCCAAATAACCAACTTTTTCAAATAAAAATTCAAACTAACCCACATTCCCACGTATTTCCCAAACTAATCCACTTTCAAACAAAAAAAAATTCAACACAAAGGTGGCGCCAATTCAATTGGCGACAGTGTACAAAAATTAAGAGAAGTCGTCAATCCAATTGCCGACAATGTAAAAATACAGAGGAGAGAGAATACACTCTTTCTCCTCTGTATTTGTACATTATCGTCAATTGAATTAGTGTCTCCTCTTAATTTTTGTACACTGTCGTCAATTGGATTAGCGTCTCCTCTTAATTTTTGTATACTGTCGCCAATTGAATTGACGCTACCTTTGTGTTGATTTTTTTTAAAGTGGGTTAGTTGGAAAATAGATGAGGATGTGAGTTAGTTTGAGTATTTATTTGAAAAAATTGGTTATTTAAGTTATTTTATCGTTATATAGTTCTCGAAGAACTAATAATTGAATATCAATAATTTTGTAGGACTATAAAAAATGCAATTTTTTAGTCATGATTAACAATTGAGATTTATGATTGAATTCTTGGAAAACTAGATTTTTAGACTATGAATGACCTTTATAAAAAATTGAGCACATCTATTAAATTTGATATTTAACTTCCTGCAATGGTAGAAAAAATGGATGTGATTGATTATTTTTCAGACGTCTAAAATTAATTATATAAATGATATTTGTGAGCTCATAAATTCTAAATTACATATTAAAAACATATAAGCATAAATATTACGATATTTATTCTAAGTAAACATGTTCCTATAGGTTTGTCCTCCTTTAATGTAAAATTTATGTTAGGTTAATGATTTAATACTTCCCTAAGTGAAGTTTTAGATCTATTGTTCCAATATACTATACTAAAATGAATCTTTAAAGAATATTGAAAAAATATAATTTACATGTATATCATTTTTGAGGATTTAATTTGAGAAAATAATTATTGCAGTTCAATATGATAATAATTAATTGATAAATTAATTTTTCTAATATTAGGGAGAAAAATAAATGCCAGAAAGTGTAAATAAGAAGTTTAAGTAAATAATTTAAAATAATATTATTGTGATCCTTGTATAAAACAATATGTACAAGAAATTGGAAAAATTATTCATTTACAAAGTTTATAAAACCAACTACCAAACGTCAAATACTCTAATTAAAGTGGATTGTATCGTTGGACAATCTAATATTGCAGATGAGTTGAAATTATGCATAATGTGTGGTATGGTAGGGAAATCAATTCAAATATTAAAAAAGAGTTAAAATTAAAGATAATCCAAATGATAATATGAAATTATAAGAGTACTTTGTCATGATGTATTTTTAGGTTTTAGAAGAACTAGCCAATTACTTGAAATTATGTAAATATAGAGATCTCGATAAATTATATCATGAATGAAATACAATGAGACTTGAACTAATAGAGCGAAAAATAAAATCAACGTTGAAAATAGTTTTTGTATATAATACAACGCTAAAAGTATAGATGATAATGAGTGTTATGAATCAAAATCTATTAAAGATTGTAGACAAAAAGAAAATTGGCCAAAATAAAATGATATAGTTGAAGTAGAATTATTCTCACTTTCAAGCGATAATTATTTGGACTTATAATCCGAACACCTCAAGTTGCAAAATCAATTGAACATAAATGAGTTTTGTGGAAAAGGGGAAACAAAAATAGTGAAATTGTGAGATACAAAACTTGATTTTTCATTGATCCGTGCATTTTGCACTCTTTTACTTTGCGCTAAGATAACTATTTACTTTCTCTTTTTATTTCTATTGTTTTAAATATGTTTTTCAATTTTAATTTAATTTTGCTCTTACTTTATTTTGGTCATTTATTTTGTGAATAAGCTGTGATTTAACATTTTTCCATCGTAGAGATCATAACTTGAGCTAGGAGATGTCGTTTGACCCTTTCTAATATGCATTGAAAATTTAAGAGGAAGAGTTACAAGTTTCACGTTGAGTCCAGAAGTCAAATTGGAGTGCAGAAGAGTCAAATTATCATATTTTATTCCAAACTTAATAAAAATAAATTAATTAGTTTTAGACCAACTTATGTTTTTCGAGTCGTTGCTCTTAAATCCCAATTTTCTTTATTATTTAAGTTTAACTCAACATTAGGGAAAGGACACAATTTTTAGGAAATAAAGAAGACACTAGGATTACATGGCTGACTAAACTCGAAGGTTAATCTACTGTTTCAGAATTTCATCAAGACTTTGAGGTTATTATATTATTTGCTTAATTCGAGTTTCATATAATATAATTGATTAAAATTGATCGATGCATGTTCCTTAACTTCGCATACTAACTTAGTTTATTCGTTAACTTCGTCTGATCTTCAACTGTCAAGCTTAATGAGGTAAATAGGAATAAAATTCACATTATATTGATTGCGCTTGTCTAATCGAGATTATAATCAAATAGGAATTAAATCCGCTTAGGGAATTGGTGATATAACAATCGATGATAAGTCTAAAATTACCGAACAATTAGATTAATATGTTGATCATAATTGTAACCGTTTTCTTTATTTTCAATTGTTCGAAAACTTACCCCCCCTTCTCTTTCGTTTCTTTCCTTTGATTAAATTATCTTAGAATCCATGTGATACAACTCGAGTGTCGCTTCCGTATACTACGTTTATTAACTCGTTTTTGACCAGTGCGCGACATCGGATCAGTTGCCAAAGGATTTTCGCAAAGACCTAAGATTGATTTTGATGAAACATATTCACATATAGTGGATGCAAGTAATTTTTTGATATTTAATAGTTGTGTTGCACACAAAAGACTTATTTTGCGCATAATAATGGATGTTGCACACAAAAGACTTATTTGTAAGACTTACTAAATAGCGAATTTACATGAAGCTCCATAAAATGTTTAATATATCTAAGACACATAATTTTGGATCTCGAAAAGATTCTAAACAAATTGAACAAGTGTCTCTATGAGTCAAAACAACTGTTTTAATATTTGTTAAGCAAGAGACATACGGTTGAATCTATTTATTCCACTATTTTTATGAAAAGATCTAGAAAATAATTTTTTATAATTTCTATTTATATTGATGACATAAATATTATCGAAACTCCTAAAGAGCTTCCAAAAGCTATAAATTGCATAAACAATTACTAATTGAACATTTGGACAATGAAATTTTTGTTCAACAAAAAATTTATAAATAATAATTGATAAAATGTTTGTATATGGAGAAATCTCGTCTACTCTAATGATAGTTAGATCATTGAATGTGGATAAGATCCTTTTAGATCCTGAGAACATGATGAAAAGTTCTTTGATCCTAAAGTATCATATCTCAATGTAATTCAAACACTAATATATCTTGCTAATTATATACGTCATAATATATCAATTTCTTTAAATCTATTAGTAAGATATAATTTGTCACATATTCGAAGACGTTGGAACAAAGTCAAACATATACAATGTTACTTTAGAGTTATAGGTTACTTGTGAAATCCTCGTAATAGTATATCATCAACACGCTACTCATAGCAATAAATTTTTTAACGCATAAGTCTCTTCTAAATAGAAATTTTAACCGGCTAGTACAAATAATTGATTTTCATTGTCAATGTATTTTTTTCTTTGATTATATTTTTTTCTATTGTGTTTTTTCTATTAACATTTTAATGAAACATATCCTCAACTAACATTCAAAGGATGTTATGAATATTGAATATTAATGTCTTTGTGTTTTTGTCTCCGGATAAACTTCTATCATTTATGTATATTAGTGTATTGATTCTTTTGTTTTTGTGTGTCCTATAAACGAGACTTGTATGATTGTATAATGAGATACTCCTTGTAAATATAATGGTTGAAAGATTATGATTTTTCTCTCAATGCTTTTACTTCAATTACTTTAGTTTATATATATAATTTTCCTTATTAATTTATTAGTTTATATACATTAATTTATACATTAGTTTATATAATTTATATATATATAATTTTCCTTATTAATTTATTAGTTTATATACATTAATTTATACATTAGTTTATATACGTTAATAATTTTTCTGTCATTAGTTTATATACATTAATTCTTCTCTCATTAGTTTATATACATTACTAATTTTCCTTAATAATTTATTATACACAATAATTTCATTATTTTAATCATCAAATCAAAAGTTTTCATTGATTATTTAAGTTCTACATAATTTTATAAAATTTCAAAATACTTTAATATTATATTAAATAGTCTTTATTGAGCATACTATAAATAAAAACTAAATAGTAATTATTAGATTACAAATTTTATATTATATAAAATTTTGTATATACAATCACGTGTTAAAAATTGTACCAATCATCGAGGATACTGAGTAATTAATTTATTGATCAAATTACTGGATAACTGGTCGAATTGCATGACTAAACCGGATTAAATCAGATACTTCGGCCGAATAAATCAATCTCCATAACAAAACTATATATTTATTAAATCGGTTGAACTAGATGACTCGGTCTTTAAAAAATATCAGGACGTTTACAAAATTTTAAAATTTTAAAATATCATACATTTATTTTTTAAATTCAAATTCTAAATATAGTTATCGCACCCAATAAAATAGTACAAAATACAATTCCAAATAAATTTTGAACAATGTCTAATTACAAACGATGGAAAACTGTTTTAAAATAAATTCTAAACAAAGTCTATTTATATTTTAATTTAACTTTTTTATAAAAATTATCAAAACGATGTTATTTTATCTAAGAAAAAAACATACATTTAATCCGCCGAATTTTCAAAATCACCGATCCACTGATTTTTATCGTTTTGTTCAATTCAATAGCATGTTCGATCTAGCAATTAGACCAAATCGATGATCCCTTCGATTCCCGATTCAATCAATTCGACCGACGAATTTAATCCAGTTTTTAAAACAATGCATATAATCATTATATTAGGATAATAATCAATTGTTAAAATGTTAAAAAGAATATTATTTATAATGAACTACCTCATTTGTCTCATAATAAATGTTTTATTTAAATTATGCACGATTTTTAAGAAAATAATTAAATATATTAATTTTAATGTTATAATCAATATTATTTATTAAAATATTTTTATTAATTATAGTTAGTGAAATAATTGAATAAGTAAAAAAATAAATAGTAAATATTATATTAATATTTTAAAGAAACATTTATTTTGAGAGAGAAAAAATTATATATTAAATACTTTTAACTCACCTAAAAGTTTGAGTAAAAAAAAGATAGGTTAACGACTGTCTTAGAAACATTCTTTAAAGGTTTAAAAAATTATTTTTTTAAAAATGTGTGTATTCAATATATTAAAAATTGAAATGATTGGTTTTCTAAAAATTATTTTTTTAATTAAAATTCTTAAAAATATCTTTGAGACCCTTGTTAACATTAACCCTCTATAAAAAAACCTCATAAAAGTTACTCCTAAATTCAAACTGTCATTCAATAATTTATACTGAATAGGGCTGAACAATCAGGTGGTTTCTGACCCAAAACTAAAATCCGACTATTTTATTATTGAAAAAAAATTATTATTAGGTGATAATATTTTCAATATCATTTTATATTGATTTGATTATTATTATACTTTAAATCATAAATTAAATAATATTAAAAATTTCATGTTGGATGTCTTGTATTTTCAAGAATACAAAATACTACCATTAAATTATAAAAATGATAATATCCTAATAATATTATGAATCAAAAATGAGTTACCATATAAAACAAAATAAAAAATATATATTAATTAAATCAAAATTTTATAATGAATTACTATATAAAACAAAATAAAAGATATATATTAATTAAGTTCAGTCAGTTTTAATATTTGATGTCACAAAAATAATCATTTGAATCTGATAGAAAGAACCCATATAAATTAAATTAAGCAATCAAATGAATCGAACAACCCGACTTGATCCATTTGCATAAAGAAAACGTATATTCGATTTCAATAGAAGAGTTGAAATTTGTCTCTCCCTAATAATGATCATGAATGCACAAAAAGAGAGGCCTCTTTGTACCTACCAATAAAAAAGAAGGCATATGCACGAGTTACAATAAAGACAGACATCCCAAACTTTATACTATTTCTATACATTCATTTTCAACTTTTTTTTATTATATTTAATGGAAATCAATTGATCAATAATGGTCATGGTTGGGGCCAATTGAGAATTAAAAGTAGTAAATTTGAAACAAGTTAATTGACACCCCTTGGCATGTACATTTCATCTTTCATATTCGGAAAATTTTAAAATAGCTTTTTGACTAACTAGTAAAGGACCCTCGCGCAAGTGCAATAATTTATTTAAATAAAATTAAAATATAATATATTTATATATATATATATATATATATATATATATATATATATATATATATATATAGTTGAATCAACGTACACAAATTTATTGCATAAGAGTTTTTTTTAATGTAATGGATGTTAAATGATCAATAAATGGGTTCAAAAAATTTTCACAAATAACTTTTTTCAGTTTGGGACATAATAAAGTAAAACATTATTAATTTATAGTAATATAATTTTCTTAATTTTTTTTTTATACTATATTAAGGAAATAATCAAAAAATATAATACAAAAATATTTTTACAATTTATTGGTATATTGATATATAATAAACATTCCATTGTTAATGTTATGAATAAACATTCCATTTATCATTGAGATTTTGGACATAAGAAATAAAAATATATTTATTTAGTAATGGATGAAATTTTCCAATCTGTTACTAATTTGAGGTATAAAAGCGCAAATATTAATCTTCATAATAAATGATTATTTAACCAAAATACATAAACCATGTAAAAGAAATACCAGAACCTCATTTGTTTTAAAATATAGTAATGAATACTACCAAATGTTGAAATTAATTGCAATTGATACAGTAAGGTTTAATGCAACAAAAGATATTGAAACAAAAGGTTCACAATTTTAGTTAAAATTGTGAGAAATAAGTCCAGAAACAAAAATGATTTAACTTCGTACAATTCTTTGGTCCTTAAAAAACTGGGTTTATACAAAACCTGCCCGCAACCTTTTAGGAAGTGATGATTCATTACCCTGTAAAAAACAATTACATCCATATAAACAAATGTTAAAACATAATGTATATTTTATACAACTCATTCAATAAAATTCTAATAATAAACAACGACATTTGTTGATATAATATAACTAATGAAAAACTTACGTTCTATAAGTTTTCAAAAACTTCTTTGAACACGACGTTTGTTTTAGAATTCAATGGATGGTTATCCTTGTCATGGATTAATATCTTAAGCCCTTTTTTGCTTTTGACCCTTGATATTGCAACATATAGTTGACCATGACTAAATACACTTCTAGGCAAATACAATCCAACATAATCCAATGACTGACCTTGAGATTGGTTAATTGTCATAGCATAACATATACTTATGGGAAATTGCCTTCTAGTCATTTTGAATGGTCATGGAGATTGTGTTGGAGTTATATCCATTCTTGGAATATAGATAACCCCTCCAATATTCTTTCCAGATATAATCTTTGCCTCGATAACGTGGTTTGCCAATCTTGTAACTATAAGCCTTGTTCCATTGTAGAGACCTTCAGGTTGATCAATGTTTCGAAGCAACATAATAGGGGTCCCAATCTTCAATTTAATCTTGTGGTTAGGTAGACCGGAAGTTGTAAGTGTATTCAAAAATTCCGGGGTCAAAACATCAAAAGCTTTATTTCCTTCACCGTCAAAAGTGTCTACAGAATCTGAACTTAAATATTTCTTTTCTTCACCTTTGGGAAAAATTTTGAAATTTTATTATTATAAATCTATGTTAGTACATATAAATATATGAATGTATCTATAAATATGTTTACAATGGATAACGCATACCTGGTATGAATCCCAAAACGTATTGATTTATGATGTCAATCGTTTCAATTGTTCCTGCCAATATAGCTCTTGATTGCAAAAATTCTGGATTCTTGTAATTGTTAAGAAAATTCGGATATGTTTCACTAACAATGGCTTCTAGTGGATCATCATAGTTAGAAATTAAGAAATCATTTGGAATAGGAATATCCGTGTAACCATCGTTAGGTTCTTCCAATTTCCCATCGCCAACTTTTAATATCCAATTAGAAAACAATTCTAATTCAGATGTACTTGAAGTATTGTCGGCTTGTTGGAGTCGCATGTTCTTTGTAAGCTTCAGCACAACACAATGATCCCAGATGTATGATGAATTTATTGTAGAATGTATTATATCTGAACGGCTGCCCCTTGGTACAACTGGTAATATTTGCCGAAAATCTCCACCAAATACAATTACTTTCCCTCCGAATAATTTGTCAGAACAATTGGAACGCCCCATTATGTCTTTAAGGGTTTTATCAAACGCTTCAAAAAAAAAATCTGTGTGTCATTGAAGCTTCATCCCAAATTATCAACTTTGCCATTTTTAGTAGCTCTGCACGATCACTACCTTTGTCGATATTACATGTAGAAGACTCCATTGTAGGTATTGGAATCTTGAACATTGAATGAGCCGTTCGACCTCCTGGAAGTAGTAGTGAAGCTATGCCCGATGAAGCAACAGTTAAACAAATTTGTTTCTTTGATCTTATGTAGGAAGCTAGAGTTCTCCACATGTAGGTTTTCCCTGTGCCACCGTATCCATACAAAAAAAATATGCCTCCTTGTTGATTGTTTACTGCTTCCATTATTCGCTTGAATACACCTCTTTGCTCATCTAATTTAAAAAAAAAAAATACATAGCAAACATGCAGTGAATAAATTAATTATACATTAAAATAAATTGTAAGATAAAATCATACTTTAAAAGTTAACTTTATAAAATTATGACAAAACTTACAAACATTTAACATATTTACCTGTAAGATTTAAGAACAAATTATTGTATTCTTGCAATTGTTCGGCTGGATTGTAACTCCATTCTTCGTATATGAGCTTATTTCCCAACTGCTCAACCACATATCCACTTGGATAAGGCATTCCAGCAAATTCCACTTTTTGACCTATAATGAAAAGAGTTGAAACAGTTTATTGCAAGTTTCTTAAATAAATAAATTTAAAGTTTGGAAAATAATAGATATCTAACCTGAATCCATGCATTCTGTTTTCAATTTCATTCTCAGTGTCATAAACATATAGTTGTGCAAATCGTGGATTTTGACCTGGCATCGGTAACATGCTTCCTATTCGGTGAAATGATTGACCTTGGATACGAAAATTGGGAGGGCATCTACCGTTGTTAAATCGATTGTCCACTTTCGCACCGGGAGATGTAAATGCAAACATAACGTTGTACATTCGAATTTGTTGTTGGAATTTTTTTTATTCACATGATTCGTTGTCAAACAACAGATGTTGTAGAACTTTAGGATCGGGTTTTAACAAAGGTAACTGAACTTTTCCTGATCCATAACACATGGAAAATTTAGGATTGGACGCATGACGACATTTGTTTTTCCTTTCCGAATACCACATATTTGCACCACAATATTGACATTCAATGACAGGATCCCCTATATCATAATACCCTCCTGATCATCAATAGTATTTAATTCATATGTTAAATGAATTGTATTTCATAATAATAAAATATTATTTATAGTAAATCATTTTAAAATACCTGATGTAATTTCAAAAGTTTCCATAGCATCTGTTCCATTAGACATTTCATCTTCATCAAAACTTGAATTTGTTGTTGAACTGTAACCTTTTGACATAACATTTATTGTGTTAAGAATATTGTAATATTCTATGACATATCATAAACAAATTAACTCAAATGAAAAATAATTAAGAATATACCGTCAGATTCATCATTCATATTATCGTCTCCACTATCAGATGCAAAAAGCTCATTGAGTTGCAATTCTGGTATTGGATCTTGGTTTGATGTTGTTGCAGCAAATGTATTGTCAAACCTCTTAGATAAGTTAACTCCTAATTTGGTAATGTTTCTGCTTGATATCCTTTTTGATCTGATATTATTATTGGTACTTGGCTTAGTCTTTAAGGACGAATGAAGTTGACGACTTACTTCAACGTTGGCTATACCACGACCGTCATTTAGTATGTTTGGCGAAAGTTCTGATAGTGGTATCCTCAAAGCTGTTGAGTCATTGCCGCGTCTTTTATCAAATGTACCGTTTTCTTTTAGAGCAGTTTTCAACCTCTTAGATTTCTTGTCATCAATAACACTCTTTCTATAAATTCTGGCTTTTGCAGCATTCTTCCTCCTCAAAATAGTTTTAAAATGTAATTCTTCATCTACCATTTTGAATATTTTCTATTATAGTACTCACTCAGGCTCTATAATTCAAAATGATCATACTTGATCATACATCTGAAAAAATTACACATATATAACAGATATTATATATCTTCATCATTATAAATAAAACAAAAGATATATAATTTTATAGTGAATAAAAATATCAAATGTTCACCTGATAAAAAACATAACTTACATTGTCATGGCTTTATTTGAATAAAATTTTCTTACAGCTTTTGCTCATTCAACATGATAAGTTCATTTCTTGAATTTGGAACAATACTTGAAATGCTAATATATAATATATAAGGTACATGTTAAGAATGGATCATTTCCATTATATATATATATATATATATATATATATATATATATATATATATATATATTATATATATATATATATATATATATATATATGGTACGAAAATTCGTCTGTTCCCTCCAAAATAATTGGTAATTACGTAACATGTGGATATGTGTAATATAAGGAAATGAAAAGTTTTTCATCAGCCTATGTATTAATATAGCCGTAAAACCTAAAGGATTTCATTAGAGCATGTTTATCTATAGTTTTCACAAGTTCCTACACATTTACCGATGTTGCTGTGTCATAAGCATTTGGATATTTGAGATTTTCCAACGTTCTCTCATTTGCAATGTCCATAAAGAAACACACGCTCCTACAATTTAAGTGGTTCATATTTATTATTAAAAAATTCAATTTGTCATTTAAAGAAAATCAAACAACGATAATATTTGGCAAAAAAAATACAATAATAATTAATTTGATTTCAGGATATTGATTTTATTTCGGAATGATAAGATTGAAACAACAATAAAATAACGGTAATATTTATTATTAAAAAAATTCATTTTGTCATTTAAAGAAAATCAAGCAACGATAATATTTGGTAAAAAAACTACAATAATAATTAATTTGATTTCAGGATATTGATTTCATTTTGAAATGATAAGATTGCAACAACAATAAAATAACGATAATATTTTTTAGTAGTATAAATAGGTAAGAAAAAATATTGTCAATGTAAGAAAAAAACAGTATTAAGAAAAAATATTGTCAATGTACAGAATGAATTTATAAAAATTGCAATTACATAATGATTTTTTTAAAAAAAATATATATGAATCCAAACAGAATATTGTACCTGGAATTAATTTAAAATTGTATTTTAGTAATCTTATAGGGGAATGAAATAAATTTGTTAGATTTCAAAAAAATTAATATTATATTATTCAAATTTGGTTTCTATCTTTATTGAAAAGTATGATAGATATAGGTTTGATGTGATGTCAAAGTACATCATTAATGATGATTACTTTTGGGAAAGTTTGGTTCAAATATAAGCAAAAAATATTGAAGTGAAAGGTGTGGATATACTGATTTTTTAGTGTTGAAACACGTGTATTGGAAGTTGCATATTTGTATCCATTACATTTAAAATGGTATAATATTGTCAGTGGTTTTGGAATATTTTGAGTTATTAAGTGGGTAAATGGGATTAATAATGATGATAATAAATATTAATAATAATAATAATATCAATTTATTCAATTAAATAAAACCCTAATTTTCATCAAACCGTTTCATATTACTTCTCCCTCTTTTCATATTCTCGGTTTGACATCTCAGAAAGACCACTTAAAAAATCAGTATATTTATTATTAAAAAAATTCATTTTGTCATTTAAAGAAAATCAAGTAACGATAATATTTGGCAAAAAAACTACAATAATAATTAATTTGATTTCAGAATATTGATTTTATTTTGGAATGATAAGATTGCAACAACAATAAAATAACGGTAATATTTATTATTAAAAAAAATTCATTTTGTCATTTAAAGAAAATCAAGCAACGATAATATTTGGCAAAAAAACTACAATAATAACTAATTTGATTTCAGGATATTGATTTCATTTTGGAATGATAAGATTGCAACAACAATAAAATAACGGTAATATTTTTTAGTAGTATAAATAGGTAATTTATTTTATCACATTTTTCACTCACATCTAGTCTAAATTTGACCAATTTATTTTATTTAATTTTAATTTTTTTGTGTACACATTTCATTTGAAAATGAACCTCAATCAACATAACACATGCTCCAATTTTATGCAAAATGATGGAAGTCCTCTTTGTATCCCAAATCAACAAAACACCCCATATTTTGGAAATCCACCTCTTATTCCAAATCCACACCATAATTCAAGATTTCAAAATTCTCTTTTTATCCCAAATCCATAAAATAATTCATCCATTGGAAATTACTCATATCATACATCACCTTACCTAATGAAAAACTCTCTTTTAATGTATTTTGATATATTTGAATCAATTTTTTAATTATATTTTATATAATATATAGTGGGATTTAGTGGAACCCATTTTCTTAGCCCACTTTAATTATTTACAATCATTTTCTTGTACAACTAAATGTATAAAGAATTGATATTCTTATTGATTTATTACAAATCATGCATAACATTAATTATCTTACGACTGAATTATTTTAATACTCCACTGACCTAGCCAATAGAAAGGAGGCAGTGGACATAATTATTCATTTCAACCCCCAACTATATTTTGGCAAATAAATAATTTAAATATGTTGAGTTATAATACTATATATGATGACGTGAGATTGATAAAAAGTATAGTTGCATGCTTAACTTAATCATTTCAAACAAACAATGTAGATTTTCCATTACCAATCAAAAGACAATTCACTGTATATGATAATTATACCTTGTTTTTTTTATAAATCCTTAATTCAGTTGAATGCAAGATTCAAACATTGCTCCAACATTTCTGAACTACCTGCAATTTTAACATATGTATTAGACTTTGAAAAAAATTGTAAAAAAATGTGTTTCTATGTGTTTTCTATAATTAGTTTTGAAGGATTTCATAATAAATTTTTATGTAATTGTTTTTTTAATTTCTAACACCATTAGGCATGCTGAAACCAAACATGACATGCAATAATCTATTTATAATTTAGTCGTATACACATATTTCATAAGATGACAACGTATTTTGTTATCAATCTAAAATACTTATTAACATTTGAAGATATGATACTCATATAAATTTTGTAGTTGAAAGAACACACAAAACACAATGTTCAACATAACAACATATGATTTTGAATAATTTCACACACATGAATTAAATACTCATTATCATCCTTTAAACCATACATGAAATATAAATGTCAATTGTAATCCCACAAAATAAACACTTCAAAAAAGTAAGAACACATCCTACAACCAAAACATATCATGTTCTTAACAACTTCATACTTAAACTCATTCTAGTGCTAAAAAGTTCATAAAATATATTTCAATATCAAATTTCCGAAAATTCTAATTAAGAAGATGGTTCTATCTTTACTTTCTTGGATGGTTTGGTGCCTGATAATTGCGTAGCGCCAGACGCTTCAAAATCAACTTCTTCACCCTTGTCAGCAATTACAACATCCTTAGCCGGAGTCATTAGAATGATTGATTCTGGATCATTTTCACCAGATGCAGATAATGTTTGCTTGAAATATAAAAAATTAATTGTCAGATATAAAATGAATTATAATAATACAATATTTATCATAGAAAATTATTATGTTAACAAATGAAGATACTTACTGCGGAAGTTTCCAAATTTTCTTTGTTAGGGACCAACTTTGCATATTCAGTTTTAGACTGATTCTGCACATTGAAACATCGAATATTTATTATACTTGTTAAATGTTTAAATAATACATGAATTAAGTGAATATTATACGTCTTCTACTATGTAGTCATTTTCAATCTCTTTAACAAAGCCTTCATCATCACAAAGCTTCCAAACAGACGCTTGGGAAAACGTTGGCTACACCTTAACTTTAAAAGCCATTTTCTTATTCAACAACATTTCAAGCTCATCAGGATAAACCATTGGATCATCTTCTCCATTCTAATGGAAAAATAAAATATCAACCATGAGTGATAATCTGAACTTTACAACTCGATAAACTATTAACATTTTAACTTATGTATAACAATGTACCTCCATCATAGAGTTATGCATAAATTCAGCAGTCATTCCAAGTATAGCAGCACATTCGGAATCCCAGAATACAAATCGATATTTTGATTCACCATTGCTAACATATATCTCAATCTTGTACCTATAGTATTTTAAACGAAGAAAATAATATGATTAATAACAAATCCATTACCAAATTTATTTGCAATTCATCTAGATTATATGTACCTTGGTATAGGCTGTTCGACTTTTTGCCCACATGAACATTCATAAGCTTTTTCAGGATTAGGTGCCTTCGAAGAACACCTTGTGCAGCCATAATAAAACCATCCATACTTTGAGACAGCAAATTTCAATGTGGTTGCTACAGTAACACATAAAGTTTCCTAAAAGCAAATCAAAAATGATATTAATTTCAAAAAGCAAACAATATAATTGTAATAGTAAAGATAAATTCGGCTATATAGTATTCAACTTACATGTTTGATTTTGCAGAACTGACTTAAGGACATACATTTTGCATTATGAACAAACCTTTCTACTGGCGAATACTGAGAACCACCAGACCAATTAGAAAGAGATTTTGCAGATTGAGTAGGCTTCTCCTTCTGTTCATTAGTAGGCAACCTATAGAAATAAGATTGTTTTTGAAATTAAAAATTATGTATAATAATCTGAATATAAATAAATAAATAAAATCCATACTTAGACATAAAATCTTGAATTTCAGGGATGTCTTCATTTATCAACAATTTGGAACCACTCCATGCATTTGACACTGTAAATCGTATAATTAATATAAAAATTATTGAACGTATAATGAAAAATACAAATCAACTATGTATTTATAAAGTCTGATAATGTAATACCTTGGCCATCTTTTACCATTGCATGAGTGAGCAGAATTACAATAGCTCCATTGTTTTTAGGATCATTGTAGTAAGCCAAAAATTTTGATCCATAGATTTCCCATAAATTTCAATTTATGCAATTACCCCTATTTTGCAATATAAATAAACAATATTATATGATGAGATTCAGTGATGCAAAATATATAAATTTATCAAACACATAAGTTATGAAAACAATGTGCATTACTTCAAATCTTTCAGCACAACAGAAACAACAACTTTCTTCCCCGGAGTGTTGGATTGGATATGTTTTATCTCACTAACAGCACCAATAATATCTACATTAAAGTAAGGTTCATTATTGAATGTGTTTGCAAATATATAAGTTATATAAGTTATAATAGAATTTAAATTACCTTCCAGTCTATCGGTTTTGCATTTGCCTTGAAGTATCTCACCAAAATCTTTAAAGAAATATCCTTTAGGTGGAATATTTTGAAGTTCGATTGCCTTCATTGTGGTACCACCAAGAAACACAATTTTTTTTGAATGATCACATACCTTCCACTGAAAATCATTGTTATAGACACTGCCATTGTTTATAATGCAGGTCATATTCTCCTTAATGACCTCTTTCCATTTCAGTAAATGGTCATGACGAATAAGGACCTGAATCCGATCACCCTAACAAAATAAAAATAATCTTCTTTTTATATGTTATACAAAAAAGCATTTTGTTGTAATTACTAACTATCATACAAAAATCTATACTTAAAAAAAGAAAAGCAATTTACCAAGGAATCCATAACAATCATCTCCAAATGTTCAATACCCTTATTATTCACAACACTCCAAACATCCATTATTCGAACAGCAAGACGCCAAGTTTCTTTTGAGTCATTGATGTCTTTCACAGAATCAACCTTTCTACTCATTTTCACTGAAAAAAAAATTCAAAAATTAATGTAACTGCAAATTTAGATGACTATAAAATTACAAACCTAATAACCTGGAAAAAAAAGAGTATATAAATTTGATAGAGGTGTGTGGAAAAATGCTGAAAAGGATCCAACCTTTGATGTTACACATATATAACATCGAATTGATTAGCAGCATTCTTGAAGAAGAAGGCGTGAAGACTGTTGTGTTCCCAAGGAAATTTTCGGCGTGCAAGTAATAGGAAAAGGCGTTTTTTTATGTTGTCGAGGCAAATTTATTAAATTGTAAAATGGTAGAGTTAGTTAAAATGGTAGTATAATATTGTCATTGGTTTTGGAATAGTGGTTTTGGAATATTTTGAGTTATTAAGTGGGTAAATGAGATTAATAATGATGATAATAAATATTAATAAATAACAATAATAATAATAATAATAATAATAAGATTGTAATTAGTTAGAGTATTAATATAAATAACAATATTTTGAGTTATTAAATTGTAAAATGGTAGAGTTAGTTAGAGTATTAAATAGAGTTTAGTACGAAATTACTTATAGGAACATGAAATTAGCTGTATTATGGATTGTAATTAGGGTAATTAAGTAATTATGATGGTAATTAACTTTTATATATTAAAAGTAGATAAGTAAAATATAAGATGAAAAACTTTAAATGAAGAAAAATATAATATCTTATTTGCACATTTGATTGTAAACTTTTTAAAATAAACTTTTTTTTATAAGCAAACAATGCATTAATAAAAATACAAAGGGCGCTCAACTCTAATAGAACGAGAGATCAAAGATACAAGAGTTCGAAAAAAGTTAACAAACTAATTTGTTCTATCATTAAGAAGAGTTCAATTTGATTTAGCCCCTAACTAATCCTGAGAGAGGATTTTAAACAAAATTGTTTTTTATTAACCAATTTGACTAAACTATCGCAAGCTAGAAGAGTAATCATAAGTTCTTCTTGAAATTACAATTCATACTCCCTTCAGACGACTTCAAATGCTCAAGAGAACTAACACAAGGAATGATTATGTCAATAACAATCCATTCCATAATATTTAACCAAGTTGACTTTGGACAAGAGAAGAATAGATGAAGGGCAATTTCTTTCGGGCCAAGAAACAAGGGGCAGATGGGGTTATGAGACCCCGAAATGATTCTCCATTTTGCAAGTTCGTCTTTCATTTGGAGATGATTGAGAAGGACCTTCTAGGCGAAAATATGAATGTTGGAAGGAACATTGGATTTCCACAACCTTCTAAGAGCAGTAGAGAGTCGAGGCAAAATTGAAGAACCTGCATAAGCTAAAAATTGTAACATAAAGAAAGTTGACTTAACAGAAAATGAACAACAGTTGCGCCACCATATGAACGCATCTCTAACGGAATGAGAATGTTTGATGTTTTCCAATATGATATAAAGATCTTCCAATTCAGATGTTACTGGATCAGGAAGGTGAAACATGTCTGCATTAATGTTCCACCTTCAAACAATATCGGTCCAGTGGCCTAATTTGCGATCTTACTATGAGTTACTCGCTGTTAGCTGGGATTTTCGACAAGGAAAAAAGTATTATCACAATTAGAAGACTTGGAGCAAGTCAAGTTCATCTAGAAGTTTATCGAAATATTATGATACAAAGGTCGAAAGCTTCAGAAAGAGAGATGCAAAAGGGACTTAGGAATTTTTCAGGAAAATAAAACATCTTCTTAAACATTCCGACAACTTGAAGATGTGGGTTTTCAACCATGTCGAACGACATTTATTTGGGCGAGAAGTAGCGTTCTATTCAAATGAATAACTACTTATCAATCTTATCCAGGAAACACGCGGAGAACATTTAGAAGTAGGACACATACAAGGATCTATACGGTGGAGGTTGAAGAAAGAAACATTAGGATCAATTATTTTACACTTGTATAAATAAGGATTCTAGTGTTAGAATTTAAGGGGTTCACTTGATTTCACTACAAAATATCATAAATACTCAAAGTACCAGCGTTAGAGAGAAACGAGTTCACTGAGAATGTATGAATTTTGAAACATCATTTTCATTCAAATGCAAAGTATTTTATTTTAGTTTATGAGCTTTGTAAACTTACCTTTACCTTCTTTTTAATTTCAGTATTACTGCATTTTTCACTTTACAAACTTTTTTCCTTTCTTCTACATCTGTCGCGATCACTACTTTTCTTAGTTACTTCGACCATGTCAAAGTCTTTCACAATATTTACACACTATAAATAAAAGGTTTTAGCACTATGTATTAAGATTCTCTAGTTGATCATGCGAGTAACCTTTAATAAGAGACTAGCGGTTGCTTACCAAATTTCTCAGTAAACAAATTGCCACGCCTATTGGGACATGTGCTAAACTCTTGTCTTTTATAGATACTCATAAGTTTTATCTTATAAACTTATTTTGCGTTCATGAATTATTCTGGGTAGTTTGTATGCATTTAAAAAGTGAGAAATATTTGCCAAAAATGACGCGTCCTCCTATAGATAACACCAGTGCATAAAACAATCCCCAATATGTAGTAGAACAACCAACCTAATCGACGGTTGAAGAAGAAGTTATTTAAATGACCGTTAGGACAACTTCCCCGGTGGTACCGTCAACACCAATTGCACTAGTACCATCACAGGGGATAACACCCCTACAGCATCCAAGGAATACCCTATTTAACCCTGCGATTACAAGACCTTTGTCTGGGTTCTCAATGCAAATGAACAATAGGGAGTATCCTTATGGCATTCCAACTGCGATGATGGCTAGTCTTCATACTAATATGTCAACTTTTAATGATAATGCAATGGATGTCGGGCCATTGTATAATCCATAAAACACCACAACTTCAATCGTCAGTAATATGGTTTGACCAGGGGGATAAGTTACATCCCTCAGATAACGCCATTGTTGAATACCATGATGGCTAGGAGGAAGTAAATGGAATAGAGTAGCTTAGAATTGGTTAACGCTATCACCCAACAAGTAGGGACCATTTTTAATCTATTGATTACGAATACAAACCAAACCTATAAATTATTGGCGAACCAAATGGGGCGAATACATGATTTTTTGGTACGCCTTGAATTCCGCCTCGACAACCCCTCAGATATCAAATGTCGGTCAGGTCGAAACACCCGAAAATGGGATAGTCCAAGTAAATGTATGTCAAAATCAAGGATTTTGACCAGAACCAAACTCAAGTAGGGAAGAGGAAGAATACATAGGTCAGTGTAATCCCAAACCTTTGATGGTTCAAAGAAACCAAAATGTTGATCAGGTTCTTCGAAATGTCCAACAAAACAATTTTGGAGGATGTAACAACATAACAAATGTGGTCAAGAAGATTTTGACCCATAATGGCCTCAATGCTGGGACTCCACAGCCTAACTTTATCTCCTTTGTTAAAATACGTTTGACAAGAAGAGTTTCCCAGGGGTAAGAAAGCTACGAAATTCACTAAGTTCGCTGGCAACACCAGTGAGTCGACAGTCGAACATGTCACTAGACATCAAACCAAAGTTGGTGACATTGTGAACAATGAAAATTTAAAAATGAAGTATTTCTCAAGTTCTCTTACAAAAAATGCCTTCACTTGGTTCACCATACTTCCCCCACACTCTATTCAAACATGGAGTTAGTTGGAGAGACTATTCCATGAACATTTTTACATGGGTCAGTCGAAAATAACTTTTGGAGGAGTTGACTAGTGTTAGGTGAAAAGTCCCTGAGTCAATTGATGATTATCTAAATAGGTTCAGACTTCTTAAAGCAAGATGCTTTACAAAAGTCCCTGAACACGAGCTAGTCGTGATGTCTGCAGGCGGCCTGGATTACTCCATTAGGAAGAAATTAAATACTCAGTACCTTAGGGACATGTCACAATTGGCAGACAAGGTTCACCAGGTCTACCACTTGAAGGCTGAAAAATCCAGAACAAATAAGTATCATAAAAAATAAAAAGTTGCATACATAGAGGCATGTGAATACCTCTCTGACCTAGGCAACGAGTATGTCTGAGAGAATGAGGTTAACGTGGTTGAACTTAAGCAGGGACCTTCTTACATATGTAAATTTCTGAAGCCGTCAAACAGGAAAAATCATGTTGAACCTAGCAGGAATGATAAATTCATCATAAAACATATACTTTTTATATAACAAAGTGTTACGAAATTTTTGATTTGTTAGTCACTGATGGACAAATGATAATGCCTTTGGGCCTAAAAACTCCTCCTTTAGAACAGAGGAAAAATATATGTTTTTGTAAGTACCATAACTTTTTAGGTCATAAAACATCTTAATGTATGCTTTTCAAGGATTTGATGCAAAAGGCTTCGAAGGAAGGCATGATGCAATTGGCGAGAAGCCAAAGGCATCAATGTAGGTGGATGCTGACCTGTTGCAAACTGAGGATGCTCACTACACGGAGCCTGTCAGGATCTTGATGGTCGAAGCTACTGAGGGTTTTAACATGGAGGTCGAGAAAGGTGAGCAAATATATGCGGTTGGTGATATAGAGATGCATATGGTCCACCCTCAAGTTGAGGAGAGTTTGGTCGACTTCTTGGAGCACTACAAGTTGAGCGACTCCAAGAGAATGTTATGCCAAAGGTATAACATTGTCTTTGATGAGGAGGTAGCTAAGAAACTGGAAGATACTAGGATGCAATATCCTAGGAGAAATAGAGGAGGAAACCAACATGCTACGTTCACTTTAGAAAAGAGAGGTGGCCCTCACAAGAATGAAGAATACATGAGGAAATTCCGACAACCTCATCAGAGAATTTATCGTCCCCCAATAAACGTACCCAAAGGAAAATAGGTCAAGCCTCTGAATCAAGGGGGGGGGGAATCAGTCGAAGTGGAAGGTGGTTGAACCCAAAATAGGGTTGCCAGATCAGAAGAATTAGAAGGTGTCAAATGGGCAGTCACACATCCCTCATAACCATAAGGGAAACAATCCCATGATAAGGACGCAGTAGAGGCCTCACCAAAGGAAGAAAAAGGTTGAAAGAGAAGCCTTCTCAACTAAGTGAGAAGCCCCTGTGGCGAAGCAGGATATGGCTTTGTTGAAAACTCAGAAAAAGCCTTACACAAGGAAGCTCAGTAATGAAGACAAAAAGATAGTCAACCAAAGATTGCCCATGAGGGTGGCACATATGGGTAAAGATGGTTCAATGAGAGGGAGAAAACTCCTGAATACACCCTTCAACTGGAGGAGGAAGTCCCTGAATACACTCATCAACTTAAGGACAATACTCCAGAATAAACTCCTTAGTTGGATGATGAGATGGTCGAAGATAACTTGCAATCCAAATATGACTTTCAAATCAATTGTGGCATAGTTTTTATGCTGATAGTTGAGTATGATAGAGTCTTAGAGGTGTCTGAAATTGAGGAAGACTACATTCAAGATGAGGCTACAAATAAAAAGCCTTTGTGCTATTATGTTATAAACAATGGCGTAATTGAGGTGCAACAAACCATTTTTGAAAGGCCAAGCCCTGGGATGATGTATCATCTCAAACCCTTATTAATTAGGGAGAATGTGGATAACTTATCCATCAATAAAGTTTTTGTTGACGGGGGAGGCGCTGTCAATTTGATGTCGCATTCACTGTTTAAAAATATGGGGAAGACAGATGCTGACCTTTGACCCCATAATATGGTCTTGTCGAATTACGAGGGCAAAACCAGTCACATCCCAGGGGTTATCCAGGTTAAACTCTTAGTTGACTCCACTACTAGGCCAACATTATTCATGGTAATCACATCCAATGCTAATTAGAATCTGTTACTTGGGCGTGAGTGGATTCATGGAATAAGTTTGGTTCCTTTAACTCTGCACCAGAGTGTTTCCATTTGGCATGAAGATGTCATAGTGGAAAACATCGAATCCAACCAAATCTATTATGTGGTTGAAGTCAGTAAAGTTAGCAAGAAGAACTTTTATAGAAACTTGGAGAAGATTCCGACATGTTACGCAACAGAGGAAGTTTATACTCCTAAAAAAGATGTTACCTATTTCCTGAACCTTCATCATAATCACATGTTAAATTGGGATAAATAATAGGTAGAGAACCAATCTGTCGAAGAAGGAAGTACGCCACCCACAGGGTGAACCATGGTCGATGAAAATGACTGCTGAGTCAAATTCATTGGCTAGAATTTCAAATTACATGGTTGAAAATATGTTAAATTCGGCCCTTGGGGCTGAAGTTTTCTAGAATATAGCTCTTGAAGCCAATGACGAAAACTCTGATGATTATGGAGGTGGCCTTTATGACCAAACAATAACTTCAGAAAGTCAGAGGCTTGATTGCATTTATGACAATGAGCCTTTGAGGTTTGAAAATGACCCGTTTGATTCAACTAAAAAGATGCATGCCTAAGACCCTTTAGAGGAAGTAGATATGGGTAATGAAGCAGTGAAAAGACCAACATACACCAGTGTGAAGGTCGAGCCAAGCATGAAAAAGAAGGTGGTCGAATTGCTTAAAGAATTCAAAGATTGTTTTGCTTGGAACTACAACTAGATCTCAGGGTTGAGCTAAGACATGGTGGAGTTAAAGTTGCCAATTCGACCAGGCAAGAAGTCGGTGAAACAACTACCAAGAAGGTTTGAACCAGAAATTATGTCAAAGATCAAGGAGGAGATCAGAAGGCTGGTCAAAAGTAAGTTTATTAGAACGGCCATGTATGTCAAGTGGTTAGCTAATATTGTACCTATTATAAAGAAAAATGGAACTCTTAGAGTTTGCATAGATTTCAAAGATCTAAATAATCTTACACCTAAATATGAGTACCCAATGCCTTTGGCAAAAAATGCTAGTAGATTCAGTTGTAGGATTTGAGTATTTAAGTATGCTAGATGGGTATTATGGGTACATTCAGATCTTTATAGCTGAAAAAGATGTACCAAAAACCGCATTTCGATACTCAAGTGCACTATGAACTTATGAATAGGTAGTAATTCCCTTTAGTTTAAAAAAGTTATGGGGAAACCTATTAGAGAGATATGAATTCATTATTTCATGACTTTATTAACACTTTCATGCAAGTCTATATTGATGACACAATCATAATATCCTCATCAAAAAATGGCCATTTAGGCCATCTTTAATAGTCCTCAGAGGATGTGGAAATATGGATTGAAAATGAATCCACTAAAATGTGCTTTCTGGGTTCATACAGGAGACTTCTTAGGGTTCGTGGTGCACAAGAAAGGCATAGATATCAATCAGAACAAGACGAAAGCAATATTGGTTCTCAAGCCTCCTTAGACAAAGAAACAACTTCAGTCTTTGTTGGGAAAATAAATTTACTAAGACTCAGTCCTTCTCGCCATTACTTCGATTGAATAAAGAGAGTGACTTCATATGGGGAGTGAACAACAAGAGGCTTTTGACAACATTAAAGATTATCTGATGAAGCCTCCCATCTTGTTACGTCCAAGTAGAAATAAGAGTATGAAATTGTACATAAATTCGTCAGATTCGACCATAGGAAGTATGTTATCCCAAGAGGATGAGAATGGCGTCGAAAGATCCATTTATTACCTCAGTCGAATCTTTATAGATGCAGAAACTGGGTACAATGCAATCGAAAAATTATGTATGTGCCTATACTTCTCATGTACAAAACTTAAGCATTATATAAAACCAGTTCATGTTTATGTTTTCTCTCATTTTGATGTTACTAAATATATTTTATTGAAGCCTATATTACATAGTCGAATAAGCAAGTGGGATTTAGCACTCACTGAATATTAGTTGACTTATTGTCCTTTGAAAGCAGTAAGAGGATAAATTGTCGCAGACTTCATTGTCAACCACCCAGTGGTTGAGGCAATAAAAGGTTATGTATGTGCTAGGCCTTGGAAACTATACTTCGATGGTTCCAGGCATAAAGATGGAACAAGAGTTAGAGTATTCATTATTTCACCAGAGGACATACCGACCAAGTTCAAGTTCAGAATCAAAGGTTTATGTTCAAACAATGAGGCTGAATATGAAGCCTTAATAACAGGACTTCAAATTTTATTGGACTTGGGAGCAAGAGATGTCAAAATAAAAGGAGATTCAGAGTTGGTGCTTAGACATGAAAAAAGAGTATAAATGCATCAAAGAGAAATTGATAATGTACTTTGTAAGGGGCAAATCCTTGCTAAAATGTTTCGACCATGTCTCTATTGACCATATACCTCGACTGGAGAATCAAGAAGCAAATGACTTAGCCTAAATTGATTCAGGTTACAAAATATCTAACGAGAGATTAGAGGAGTTGGTTGAAATAAGAGATAAGATGATCTTAGTAGAAAACTCTTTGGAGGCTTCGTCAATGTCAAAACTGGGGGGGGGGGGGGGCAGATGAAACTGAGGTTACAACAAACTTGGAAAAAATTGTGTTTTTTTGGAAGATTTTGAGACTTATAAAGTTTTGGCCATTGACTTAATGTTAGATAATGATTGGCGAAAACCCATTGTCTAATACTTGGGAAATCCAATAGGAGTGACTGATCGAAAGGTCAAGTATAGAGCCTTGAGTTATGTAACTATAGGGAATGAGTTGTTTAAGAAAACTCTTGAAGTAATTCTTCTTAAGTGCCTTGGTGAGAGTGAAGCGTATTTAGAAATCTCCAAGGTACATAGAGGATCATGTGGATCTCATCAAGCATGCCATAAAATGAAATGGATGTTATTTCGACCAGGGTTTATTGGCCAACTTTGTTGAAAGATTATATAGATTTCGCCAAAGGCTATCAAGAATTCTAAAAGCATTTAGGTATCCAACATGTGCATGCAAGTGAGTTTCACTCAATAGTCAAGCCCTGGTCATTTAAAAGACAAGCTTTAGAAATAATTGGCAAAATCAAGCCATCATCGTCGAGAGGACATAGATACATCTTGGCGGGGATATATTATTTCACTAAGTGGGTAGAAGCCATCCCTATGGAATACCTAATAATATTATCACTGACGAAGGCCCACTTTTTACAGGGCCAAAAATGGTGGAGTTTGCCTTAGAAGTCGATTTCAGGTTACTAACTTCGACACCTTATTATGCCCAAGCTAACGGTAAGGTTGAAGCGGCTAGAAAGATATTTATTGGTTTAATAAAAAAACATGTGGGTCAGAAGCCAAGGAATTGACATAGAACTTTAAACCAAGTATTATGGGCATGTCGAAACTCTCCCAAAGAATCGACTAATTCCAAAGGAGCAACACTGCCTGGTTTGTTGTGATCTTCTTGGTCTGGTCTAGGGTTATTTGATGGAGAGATGTGTCCTGACTCTTCTTGCTCATGAGTTTCCCCTTGAGAAGCATGATCGACGACCATTTAATTTCCATTTCATCCATCAGTTGTTGAAGATGTTGACTCAGAAGGTGGATTTTTGTTGGTCGAATCATGGGATGCATTATCATCTAACTCTTTGGACTGATTAACTTCTTTGATGATTTTTGTGATGGGATCTGGTTGGTTGGAAGAAGAACAGATGGTTTGAGGGATATGGTCTTTTAGACTCAACGTAAGTTCGGTCGAGGGTTTGTCCTGCAAAAGTCAAAGTGTTAGTATTTGCCAAAGAAGTGTTGGGATTGAAAGGACAAGGGAAAGAAGACTTACCTTGTGCACATATGCATCTGGACTTGAATTAGCACTTTCATTGGAGACAAGTTTTCTAGTGGACTTGGTCATTTTTTCTCCTTTGTATAAGGTAACTTTTTTCTCCTTCTTTGTTTTGGGAGTAAGGGCCACCTTTGGACTGGGCCCAATCTTACTAGTGCCAACTCTAGTGGTTTTTAGTTTTTTCTTTTTTGCTGGAGGTTCAGGAGATAAATCTTCGTCAGGAATAGGTTCAGGAGATAAATATTTTTCTCAGCGGCCTCACCATCAGCAACCGCGCCTCTAACCTGCATAAGAAATAAAAAACTCATATGGTGAAAACCACATGAAGATGGTATGGTGAGGAATTTAAAGTTAAATTTTAAATTTCAAAAACATATATGTGTGGGTTTTTTTGGAGTTGTTTCAAATTTAGGCTGCCTCAAAGCCACTTTAGCACCAGCAGTATCTCTAGTCCTCTTCTTATGCTCGACAACTGAAAATATGCAAAACCAAAGGTGAACAAAGAGGAAAAGATTTGGGGATTAAAATGGATTTTTAAAAGACCCTTTTACTTTCCTCACCTTCATGTATGGGGTTTTCGACACCAACATGATTTATTTCTACATGAAGGTGGCCTTTGAAACTGTATATATCATGCTTAGTCGGAGTCACTCGCTTAGCAGGTTTCAGGCTTTCGTTTTTAGCACTTTTATATCTTCCCCACAAATGAACCACCTTGGAAATGGAGGGGCGAAAGCCATATCCATATCACTGGTGGGAAATGGGGAAAATTTATGAGGATAAAAGTTTAATGCAAAATTATACTTGTCTTTTACATAACTAGGAATGCTCAAGTTGGGAAGTTTCACCATCATTTTCTCTTTAAGTGTTACAATTGCTTCACGAATTGTCCGACTAAGTTCATTAGGGCCATACACAGTTTCAAAGTACTTCTGGAGAGTGTGGATCTCTTTGACATGTTTGGAACTGCCTTGGTTGAATTTTTTCTGCAGAGAAAAGAAAGCTTTAGTTAGATACCAGGTTAACGTTCCATAGTTTGAAAATTCTTTAGTGTGATAAGCTTTCCACCAAGTGTCGAACTCTTGGGTGGAGTATAAAGATGGTCTGGAGGCAAATAGAGTAAGCATAGGATAATCAGTAGCATGGTGAGCCAATCGTCGAAGATATTCATCTTTGGAGTAGTCGATAATAGGGAGACATAACTCATTTTTTATGTTGAAGAAAGGCTTGGGCACAATTTGATTGATTCCAAACTGACGTGATACCAAATTAAGTTGATAACAAAGAATCTTCACATTTTGTTTTCAAGTTCCAAGTCAGGTTGAGATAAGATTTGGAGTGAGGAAAGCTTCCCAGATTCTCTTTGACTCAGACCTTGTTTGCCAGTAGTAGGGAACTTCCGGGTAAACCACTTAGAACCCTGAGTTATTTTTTCAAAAGGAGACCTCGTTAGGTTGAAGTGATAGCACTTGGTGAACATCAGAAAGTAGGTTGAAAATGCTTTTGGGTCTGATATGTTTTATCTGTCAGGGTCATTTGGGCCAATCGAACACCTTCAACACGCCAATTTTAATAATGTCGCTTGTGTTGTTCAGTTTGACGACGTCCAAAGAAAGTTCAAATGTGGAATTAAGCCAGAGTTATAATAGCCAGAATGGTCCATAGAGTAGCAAGTTGTATTTCGGTTATAAGTTTTTCAGAGCATTAGTGGCTACTCATAAAGATTCATAAAGTGATCCTAGAATTAACTGGCTAAGCCAGATGTCACGGCCTTCATATATTTCGTTGGATAAGGTTAAGTATCACTTTTCCACCTTTAGAGATTTGCAGTAGAATATGCACCTTAACAACCATAAAGCAAGGAAGGCAATGTGCTCTTCGTCAGAAACTTCAGGGTCGTCAGCAATGTGGTAATCCTCGATGTACTTACCGAAACTGGCACGGTTTGGGTCAAAGTCGATGGTATTGTCTTCCCTCTCATTAGGATCAAAATTTTCACCATTTGGGCGAAGGTCAGTAATGGTTGCGATATCAAAAAGGGTGAGTATCACCATGTCACAAGGGAGATGGAAGGTGTTGGTAGTACTCTCCCAGAAGTATAAAGAGGCGTCCAACATGTTTTGGCAATAATTTGGGACAATTCTCGATAGCTGGATCAAGTCTAAGATACCCTTTGACTTTCAGGTTGCATTCATTTCGCCTCGATTTTGTTCAGGAAGAGGATGTAATCCTCATTATTTTTAGTGGGAGGCGCTGAATGAAAAACGTGCAAGGTAGAAGTCATATATTCCAAGTTTAAGAATTCCTTAACACTAACCATGGGTTTAGTCCTATGATAGGAAAGGAAAAAACCCAAAATCTTAGTAAGATCTATAGAAGTATCAGGCATTGGACCCATGAGTGCATGGGTTTTTCCAGAAATAGAGTAAGGAATGATTACCTGGGACTTATAGATTCAGAGTTTCTCTTCATAGTTAGGAGGCTCTGGTACATATTCTTGATTTCTAATGGCAGTGGCAGCTAATGGAATAGGTTCTTGAGTTGCTTTGATGTTCTTCATTTTTGAAGCCATTGTTGTGAGTGTGCGTTTGATCATTTTGAATGTTAAGAAAGTTGGAAGATGAAGTATGTTGATAGCAATGGGTGGAAAAGGAGTTAAAGAATGAAGGAAGAGTTATTTATACTGAAAGAATAAGAAATCTTCAGTTTTTTATTTGGAAAATGGCGCAAAATTTGTTTACACGTGACACAATCTTAGAGGTAAAATTGAAACGATTTTGTACACCTAGCCACACCATCCTACAAAGATGGAACCATGATGAGAAGTTATGAGTTAGTAGGAAAACACATGTTTTCTAGGTGACGGTTGATGGAAAGGCCATGATGTACATGATGTTAGTCCACTAGCTGAAATAGTGTTTGAAGAAGTCAAAAATGCCCATATCTCATGTTCGTCAAAATAGGCCTTTTGGGGGGTAATTTGTTAGATGGGATTTTTGACAATGGCAAAAATCTTAGCACATTAGAAGACTTGGAGCAAGTCAATGTCATCTATAAGTTTGTCGAAATGTTGTGATACAGAGGTCGAAAGCTTCAGAAAGAAGGGTGCAAAAGGGATTTAGGATTTTTTTAAAGGAAAATAGAACATATTCCTAAACATTTTGACAACTTGAAGATGCGGGTTCTTGACCATGTCGAACGGCAGTTATTTGAGCGCAAAGTAGCGCTCTATTCAAATAAATAATTGTTTCTCAATCTTATCCAAGAAACACGTGGAGTTTGCCAATTCGTGTCGTCATATTTGAATTTTAATAGAGAATGCCAATTAGAAAGTGGAAGTTGAGAGTTAGATATGATTTTCCAAGCCCATTTGTTGAGGAAGGCCTTGTGTAAAGTCTCACATTTTTTAACACATAGACCCCATCAAGTTTCGGCTTGCAAATTGTTTCCCACAAAATCCAATTGATCCTCCTCTTATGATCTTGTCCATTCCAGAGGAAAGCTCACTGAATCTTAATGATATCAAGAGGAAAGCTCATTGAATCTTAATTATATCAAGAAGGACTGATTTTGGATATTTGTAGAAAGACTAGTAAAATAACATAATGGAATTCATAACTGATTTGATAAGTGTAACACGACCTCCCAAGGATAATGAATTGCCTTTCCAAGATGCGAGTCTGTTGTGTAATTTAGAAAGTAAAAGATTCCAGGAAGAGAACCTACGAGGGTTAATCCCAACGTGGATACCAAGAAATAGGAATTGCACCAGACAGAAAATCATAGGCAGCCACTAAGAAATTAGGGTCGGTATTGATCCCTAAAATTTTGCTCTTATGAAAGTTGACATGTAAACCTAATGCCAATTCTAAACCACATAATACCTCTTTAATTGACCAAATGTTATCCCAAGATGCTTGTCCTATAATGACAATGTCGTCCATAAATTGCAAAAGATCGAGTTCCAGATTGTCTTGAAGTGTGAGGGGTTTTATGTATTCATAAAAATATGTGATTAAGGAAGCTTGTGGTTTTTATGTTTTTTTTAATATGTTCTTTGCATAATTTTCAAATATGAGATTTTCACATATATTTATTAAATGTGCATAATATTTTATGATTTTCATTTTGCATTCTTCTTTTTATTTTGAGTTGTTTTAATCAATTACTCCATCAAGTCTCATATATAAGCAAATTTACACACAAAAAAACTCTCCTTTAAGAAAAATATTTAAATGCATTTAAGTCTTACACTCTTTCTAATTTTATCCCTATTTTTTGCTTTGAAAATCGTTAAAAGCATGGAGAATGTGAAAAAGTAGAGATATATTTGAAAAAGTGATATTAAATGTAATAATTATGAATGACTTTTTGTTATATTTAAGACCATCAATTTTGTTGTTGCTTATATTTCAGACAGGAGGGAGTATATATTTTTTGTTGTTGCTATTTCATTAAGAATTAGAGGTGTTGATGGCCATATTATATGAAGACTGAGTCATAGTTGTAACACACGAATAGCTGACACTGACAATGGAGAAAGCTCATTTAGATTGCCACAAGAATGAATAAACTTGCACCTTTTGCATCTCATTATAAGGGGGTTGATGTTGTTTGTGGACCACAAACTCATCATGGAGATGGACGTAGAAAAAATCTACATATCCTGGATGTAAGTATTAGAGGAGTATATTCTTAAGACATGTAGTGATGTGCTTGCCTAGCCTGAGCAAGCTCATTAGGCAAACGATATCGTGCATAAGAACATCCACAAGGCATATGGCAACATTCCTAAGCAGGATTTTGACTATATGCCTAAGCATGACTATCATATTCTGCTTGAGCAGGATTATGAATATCAAGACCCTAACATGCAACCATGCGAAGAAGCGATAATTGGTGGCTTCCTAGGAAGACCTTTCGACACCTTAATGTTGACGTGGTATAAGGACCACATACCGTTAAGATTATGTGAATAATATGTTCTTGGACCTTCAGGTGTCGTACCACCATCATCAATGCAGTATTATAGAACACCACCAACACATGTTGGTCCATCTACACCTCTTGGTGTATCCGATCATCAAAGGTTCCAAATGATAGTCATTCATGTAAATGAAATCATCAGTTAGTAAACCAAGATGGCCGCATTCATGAAGTGTTAATGCACATTGGTTACATTGAACGTGGTGGACCCATTCAGATTTATACTTGTTTTTGTGATTTGTTGTGTTAGATAAACCACTATGATTTCTTATTTATTTTATTAGCTAAAAAAATTTGATTTAAATAATGTCTTCACGAACATGCATAAATTAGACATAACATATAAAACTTAAACATAAAATAAACACTAAAGACAACATAAACAACATAGATATAACATAAAGAACATCAACATAACATATAACATAAACAACCTAGAACTAACATATGTTACATGTATTTTCATCATTTTCAATGAGACACACCATGATTTCATTACTGGTTCTTGAAATTGCACATTATCGGTTTACCTTTTGTTTTGATGCTTTATATTCTGTAATTTATCATATTTTTAGTTTCCTCGTTAATACTCTCACTCACAAAGTCAGAATGGCTTTTCATACATAAAATGAAGGTTTGACTTAAGACAACTTTAAATGAATTGAGCCAATTTATTCTGTTCGCATGAACCGATTCAAAGAAGGTTGTGAATTAATTGAAATAAGATTTTTTTTTCAAAATTCATGTAATCTTCGTTTTTGTAATCCGATTCAAACTTTGGATTGAATTGTTTCATTAATCATAAACTTAAGACATGTTTTCATTCTGTTTTTATGATATGATTTTCTACCAAACACGAGCTTGAAGCGGTTAGTCCCTAAGCTAAATTGAGACTTTCTATGGACTTACCTTGAACCAAGATGAGCTTTTAACTCGGTTGAACTCATGAACGGAACCAGGGTTTTAATCGGGCTTACCACGAACCAAGATGAGATTTTTGACCAGGCTTATCTCGAACCAAAGTGAGCTTTTAACAATGCTTAACTCACAAATCGAGTTGAGATTTTGAATCGGGCTGATCTCCAACCAAAGTAAGATTTTATCACAGGTTGAACTTACGAACCGAACCGGAAAATTAGAAACTAAATCCCAAAACCAAATATTTTAACTGATTTAGCTTTTGAACCCAAATAAACACTTCCTTAAGGATAAATTATTCAACCAATGGAAAAACACTCATCGGTGAATTTACAATAATGCCCTTTCTTGAATACAAAATTTATCACCAAACACAAAAAACTTTCTCCAAGCGTTACGTGTAACACCCAAGGCCGAAGAAGGCGGGGAGTGGTTGTAACACCCAAGGCCGGAGACGATGAAGAGTGGTTGCCCGAATTCACATCGGAATGAGAAGATCCTGAGATTGTGCAAGTATGAGACTGCATGGTTGAAGGACGAATTATAAGGATTGATTAATACTACCTATATCAACAAGATACATCTTCTTTTCGGTAGCCTAAAAAATAAGAACTCCATGGTAAAGCGTGCATGACTTGGAGTAGTATTTGGATGGATGAACTTTTGGGAAGTTTCCCAGAAAGCGTATGAGTGAGGACAAAATATGCTGAAAAGATTTGTGTTGGTTTGTGGGGTAAATTGGTAATCCTAAAAGCAATCTAGGATGTTACACTATAGCTAAATTAAAGTGAGAGAAAGTAGAAAATATTTGAGAGAGAGAGAGAGAGAGAGGAGGCTCACGTTTTTGGATGTGAAAATATAAAAGGAGATGCCTCTATATATAGGCTAGAGGTTGACATATAAAAGGAAAAATCCATGGGCCAAAATTAATGTGCCAATCAATAGGCTTCTTGTCCATATCGATTAGAAGCCCAAAATTAATCGATTACGAAAGCTCAAAAAGGAAAGAATGGATAAATAGACATTTCCATTCATTAATACGTTGTCTTAATCATTTATGGGTGTCGCTTGCACTAACCCAAATGATTGGTATAAGTTCTAATCAATTGGACAGTTTGAAAATTTGTCCAAAACTATTATGACAGTTCCTGAATCAATTGGCACAACCTTAAATCTTTTGAGAGTTATTTTCTTAATAAATAGAGGCTTAACAAAAAAATTTAGTGTGTGAGTGATTTAGCCATATTCATTTACGAAAAAAGCCATTGTGTTTTTATTAAACATGATTAACCATGATCCAACTGCGCGAGCTTTCACTTTCACACTTTGAAGCTTCAAGACTTGCCAAATAAGCTAATCATATAGAAAGACTCTTGAATCTTCTAAGGTATTAGGCTTGAGGTATCTTGAGGCTGAATTCCATCATCAAACGATATTTGTAGGGATCACCAAACCCTAATTCGTCTGCGAGCATCTTTAACTTCTTATCATACTTGCTTGACTCAAGGATTGAATATTTAAGTTTCATCAAAATGTGTATCATAAAAATCCCCTTTATGTTGTCATCATAAAAATTACATTATCCAAAGATCCTTTGATTTCTCCTTTGAGTGACCTATGAAACATGGTTCCACATTCTCCCCCTTTTGATGATGACAACACATCTCTCAGGAAGGTGGTAAAAGAAACAAACATGTGTGTATTTTGAGTGATTAAACTCCCTTTTAATTAAGAAGAGAGTATACTATATTCCCCGTAAGAGTATACTTCACCCTATTTGTCAAAATAAAAAAGGAGGTCAAAGGATGCAATGCAAGAACCTAGTGATGGCGAGGTTAAGCAATTTGGACACATTCTAGAATGCATGGTTGTGATTTTATTTTTGTTCTCAGTAAGGAGGAAATGGGTTTAAGGGAACAACACGACTTCTAGCTTCATACTGATGTCAATCACTATTATTGGATGGAGTTATTGGGAATGACCTCTATTTTCAACGAGGCACATTGGTTGGAAAAACTCATCACGACATCGACTCGTCTTCACTTTTTTTTCTAGAATGAGTTTGGACCTCCCTTTCATGGCATAAAAGTGGGAGTTTTAAATAACTTAAGGGTTGCTCCTTCCTAGTTACTATTGGTAAGTTGAGTGCATGTGAAGGTATTCTAGTATTGGTGTGAATATAGGGACGCAATACTGACTTTGAAGTTGTTCTTATATATATTTTATGTGCATCGTACTTTTGCCAAAGTGAAGTAGGGGAAATGATAACTTTCATTCCGACAAGTGAAGAACATGTTTGACGTTTTTGTTGACAGTCTGAGGAACTTCATTTATCGGTATTTTTTGGTTGTCTCAAAGTCGCAAGGCCCTATCAAGTTTATGCAATCTCTTAGAGTACTCTTCGTCCTAGTTAGTCAAAATAGTCTCACATTGCTTGGGAAATGAGGCTAACGATAGTTTTTATACAACATCCATATGCCTTAACCCAATGAGACAGTGTTTCAAGACAAAGTCGTGATAGTTCTAACACCCAAAGCAGACAATACCTTGTGGCGAGAGTGGCACCAACTTGAGGTTTAGAAGAATATTGGACTGTTCTAAGACGTCCATGAGGACCACAAACGAATTTCCTATCATAAATCCCAAATTTGAATACTTATGCAGTAGATAGAAGATTCGAAGGTAACTAACCTGACTGTCAGGCATCTGATCCCAACTATCAGTATGTCATCGACTACATATATGACCGTACAATGATCCATATCACCCACTGAGTTAGTCTGAAGCCGTTTTATTCGTCGATCATATATAATTCTTACATGTTCCACTCTCAAACTACATATCTATCACTTTATTGACTTGGGCATTGAAGTGCTAATTTTGCAAGTCCGCCCAACTCCTTCGTACTTGAAGCCTTGCCTCTTCATCTAAAGAAGTCATTTTCTATACATCTCATACTTCTTGTTCCACTATGGAAAAGTGACACCATTTGTGGGAACTCTAAGTTTTACTTATGCCCTTTAGCCTTGAATAAGGAAAAAATATTATGGGTAGGCCAAAATAGTCACACATTTATTGGGAATTGAGACTAAGAGTAGTTTATATAGATTCCCTATACACCTCAACCCAAAAATTCACCTTTTAAAAAGGAAAAAGCCGTGTGGTTTCTCACACCCAAAGCAGACAATACCTAGTAGACATAGTGACCCAAACTTGAGATCGACCAAAACATTAGTGTCATATGTGGGAACTCAAAGTTTGCACTATGCATCTTAGCCTTAACTCGGGGACATTCTTTCGAGCTGACCCAAATAGTCCCGCATTACTTAGAAGTCGAGGCACATGAAAGTTTATATACAACAATAATACATCTCAACCCAACGAGGCACATTTTCTATAGGATAAATTCGTGAGGGTTCTCGCACCCAAAAGGAACAATACCTCGTAGCCAGAATGGTGTGAACTTGAGGTTGACTAGAACATTGAATCTATTGGTTGGAACTCAATGTTCACAGTGTGCCCCTTAGACTCTATTAGGGATAAAATGTTTAGGTCTGGACAAAATAGTCTCACATTGTTTAGGAATCAAGGCTAAGGGTAGTTTATATAAAACATTCACACACCTCAACCGAACAAAGAAACTTTTCTAAAGGAAACAATCGTGATTATTCTCACACCGAAAGCGGACAATACCTTGCAGACATAATGGTGCGAACGTGAGGTTGACCGAAACATTGGCATTATCTGCAAGAACTCAAAGTTTGCACAATTTATATTGGCCTGATTAGGGGCCATTGTTATGAGCTGGCCAAAATAGTTCCACATTGCTTGGAAACCGATGCTAAGGGTAGTTTATATACAACAATCATGCACATCAACCAAAAGAGACACCTTTTCTAAAGGATAAAGCCGTTAGGGTTCTTACACTAAAAAGTGGACAATACCCCATTGCTGCAATGGCGTAGACTTGAGGTCGATTGGAACATTGGACTATTTTGATCCAGTTAAGAGGACCAAAAACAAAGGGACCATGATAAAGCCTAATTTGGATACCTATGCAAAGAATAAAGGAGAACACAAGACCTCAGGTAAGGGTCAAGCATCTGATCTCAATACGAGTACATAATCCACTGTCTGATCTGATCAGACGATAATCTGCATCATTCGTCAAATTTGAAGGAAATTTTTTTAACCGAAAACCATATATAAATCTTACACACACTTAATTCATGTATTATCTCTCTCTTATTCACAAACAACATCTCTAGCACTTCACTAACTTGGGCTTTGAAGTGATAACCTTACAAGTCCATCTCACTCCATCATTCTTGAAACTCTCGCACGCCGTACTAGAATAACTCATTTACTCTACATCTCCTATTTCTGGTTCCACCACTGAATAATGGTTCCCCCTCTGGGAACTTGAAGTTTGCATCACCCCCTTTAGTCACGACTGGGGGACAACTGTTTCGAATTGGCCAAAATAGTCCCAAATTGTTTGAGAACTAAAGTTAAGGGTAGTTTATATAAAACATAATACACCTCGGCCCAATGAGAAATCTTTTCTAAAGGACAAAACAATGAGAGCTCATATACCCGAAGCTGACAAAACCTTGCATGCACAATGATGCATACTTGAGGTCGACTAAGACATTGGAGCGCCAGTGGGAACTCGGAGTTGACTCTATGGACCTTAAATCTGAGAATCCTCGCGGTATTATTTTAAAAAAAATACATTGTTTGGTTGAGGTGTATGTGTGTTGTATATAAACTGCTCTCAGATTTAAGACCCAAAATAGATAATAAATTGTAATCAAAATGGCACAGATTTAAGGTCTATCGAAACTGGAAGGAAGATTATTTTTGTTAAAGAACAAAACACCTCCGAAGCTTCATATGATTATGCCTTCTATGCAATCGAAACTTGGTTAGAAATGGCTGTCATACTCAAGGTTGTATGTTTTACATGATTAAAGTATATAGAAAAGTGGTAATCTAATAATTTTATATTTTTATGAGATTTTATACTCTATACGCTCTTTTACACTCACAAATGTTTTTTTTTATAAAAATGGATGAAAGGAGAATTTTTAATCTATTAAGTAAATATTTGTTTATTTGGTGATTGTGTTTATTATTTATTTATTTATTTATTTTGATAAATGGAAAGTTGGATTTATAAAATGTGTATGAAAATATATTTACTAGTTATTTTTTAAAGTAAAAGGGTGCAGAAAGATGTGCTTCAACTAAAGTAGATTAAATTAAAAAGAAAAGAATATAAAAAAATTGGGAAATATAAAATATAATTATGTGAATAAAAAACAAACAATTCAAAAGGATAATACACAAAAGTACTAAAAAGGTTAAGAAATATCAAATTTTAATTTGAAGTAATCAACCACACACCATTGCACATTCCAGTGAATACGTGTATAAGCGTGAAATTAAATTGAAAAAAGAAAATAAGATGTATGAGCTGATAAACAGCGAATGCAAATCTTGGAAATAGAAACCCAGTTGTCAACGTAGTAACTCACACACCAATATTACTATGATAACAATAACAAGCTCACAACCATTTCTAGTCAAATAATCTGAAATCATTTAAAAAAAACTAAAGCATATTTTAAGACAATGAAGGTAGAAAACCTGAAATTGAGCCAAAATACACAACGTGTCCACCTAATCAACCTCTGATCTACCAACATGATGGAGACATACTAAACCTCGAAACCCATGTATTTCAAGAGATCTCATGAAAGACCCATAATATTGGTGAAGATAATCTCATAGGTTCTTATATGAAAAACGATGACGAATCGACCCGTCCACCAAAGTGAGCATTAGTTTTCTATTAACAAGAATCACTAATATAATACAACTTTAAATTTAGGCATGGCAACAGGGCGAAATGAAAGTATGTTTAAGCATTATCATCTCTGCCCCCACCTCCATATACCAGTCCCAAATTCGTATCCAAACTCATTCATGAGTAACGATTAACCACACACCTTCGCCACCACCCCCCATAATAAAAAATGGGTTTTCTTTGCATCCACCCCCAATTAAATCGGGTTTTCTTTTTGATTTGGAATAAGGACGATCAAATGCTACTGGCTTCCTTTTTTTTGCCATGCCTACTCGAATCTTCACACCAAACAATTATAAATAACCATCGTCGTTGATGATTCGACCGTGTCACACCCCAGATCTACCCTATCTTTCATTCAATTCATCTGACTTATGACCTTGTTCATTTGCATACATCTGCCTATTAATCATGCATTTAAGAGCCATTCATATTATTCAAACATCATTCATTTGCATAAGGTAACATCATTGGTTCAAAAGGTTCATGATTTCAGCTAGACTGTCTCAACATTTGGGATATTGAGGATTTGATCAGATGACTACGATTGGTGCTCTAATTATTACTTATGGAACAAGATGTTATGAATTTCAAGTGGATACTATTAGTCTCATATGGACTAGGGTTTTGTTGTGCTTACTTATGGTACAAGAAAATGCTATTAGTTTCCAATGGATTAGGGTTTTTAAGTCAAATTAAGTCATTACTTGGAATAGAAGAAAGAGTGTGCTTCAGTTGTCTTTTAGTCTAAGTCAACTATGAAGATTCTTATTTAAGTTGGAGTATGACTACATTTTTGGAAAAAAAGAAGAAATTGAAGACATTCACACTAGAGTTAACTTTTGGTCAACAAAGTCAACCATGAAAGATTGACTTTTTGTTGACCAAGTTATATTAATTTGTTCATTTCTATTTTCCTTTGAATACATTTTTGTTCTTACATGGTTAAAGCATTGAAAGAGGATTCAAAATTCAAATTCAAAAAGGAGGAAAATTTTCTTCGTTTACCTAAAAAATAAGCTACCCATACAACTCATTACAAAATTCAATCACAAGCTAACTTCAAATACAAGTCACCAAGCCATTGCATTCAGAATTAAAAAATTACCAAGAAATTACATTTTTTATTACAGTTGACTTTTGATCCAACTGTTAAATTTTGGTCAACAATTGACCATTGACCTTAGACTGACTCTGATTTCTAAACATCCTCCCTAGACCTATCTCTTGTCAAACTTTAAGTCTTCAACATCTTTATGACCAAATAACAAAAAAAATTATTGATATCTTACATTTATTTTAAAATAAATAAAATTTGGTGACGATTTTGTATTTTTCACGGTGCGAGATACCGCTGTCAAAGTGTTAATCTACGACCTCACCTTGAAGGGTTTAACGGTGACACGACCAAATTGATCAAGCATCACCGGCTATTTCAACTTATCTTATACAATGTTGATGTGATTTAGTTTATAATATATTATTTATGCATCGAAAGAAAACGAATGAATTGATCACATCTAAACCACACTTAATTGAATATTTTTTTTTTAGAAGAAGGCATCTAAACGAAATCTAGTCATATACTATTTTTGATATTTTCTATCAAATGCCTTTTTATCATTAAATGAATCAATCATAAATATAAGCACCCTAGAACCAATAAACATTTTTTATAGTTGTGTTGATAAAATTGTTTTAACATGCAAAGCTTTTAATTTGAATATTTTTTCAACTATATTTCTAACTTAAAAAAAAAATATTTTCCAAATTATTTTTGTCAAAATTACTTTTTATTTTAATCTCCAACAATCGGATCCATTATCCAATGACTGTTGAGAATTTTTTTTTCATGCGTGGAAAACACTTTTTCCAAGATAAAGAAAATGAAAAGCAAAAGAAAAGCATACTTGTCTCCTATACTTATTTCCAAAAGCAAAAGCTACGTCAAGCACTTTCTGCATGGACCAGTTGAAAACAAACAACACAACACCATCATCCAAACAGAGAAATAAACGACTATATATGTAGGACTATAGCTAGATGAAGTTCATGAAGTGAAAACCTAATAATAATACACTATGAAACAAATGGGTGGTTCCCTATTTTCTCTTCACATTATTGTTTCATTACTTTTCCTTTTCATGTTCTTGCTAGAACCAGCCTATGGCATAAAAAAGGTACACTTGTTTTCATTAATTTGATGTTTTTCTTTGTTACAAATCATGATTTTGCAATTGTGTTGCTAAATCCTCGTTTTTTTGTGACATTTCACCAACCGTTGGTCTTGTTGTACAGTGTTATATTGTGTACTTGGGAGCACATTCTCATGGTCCTAACCCTACATCTCTTCAACTTGATGTTGCTACTAATTCTCATTATGATTTACTAAGTTCAACCTTGGGCAGGTATAAAATGCATCATACAACTATTTAGTTTTTTTTATAACTCATTGTTAGTATAAAATATAGTACTATTAGTATCTTTTTAATAAGAAAGATGATTAATCATTTTATTCATAAATAAAGTGTTAATTATTTTTTAATAATTAAAAAGCAACCCAATATTTAAGAAAATAAAAAACAAAAAAATGAAAATGAAAAATATTGGATGTCTTGAAATACCTTTTAATTTGAAGATGAAAATTGAAAGTTAAAATTTAAGAAAGAAGAGAAAAGGAAATTTGAAAAATAAACTGAATCTGAGCTGCGTGAGAGAGAGAAAAAAAATCTGAAAACATATAGAGCAATCAGCGACGTTGCAACCTTGCGAAATGAAATAGATAATATGACACTAATGAAGGTTGCGACTTGATTTTCACGTTGCGAGTTAATTTTCGCGTCACAACTTAAATTTTGACACTAATATGACACTAATTAACGTTGCGACTTGATTTTCAAGTCACAACTTAAATTTTGAAATTTTGAAATTTTTCCCCATCTACCAACTTGGACAAGTCTGATTTTTATTTATTTTATTTTACTCTTCAAATTGCGATGTGATTTAAATATTTTTTAAATATTTTTTTCCAATCTTTTCTAAGTGCAAGTCTGACTTTCAATTTTTTAATAATAAAAACATGTAGCAACATGATTAGTGGCCGAAGAGAAGTTTTTTTTACCATGTGATTTCCACGCCACTATATTACGTGGTTGAAGAGAAGTTTTTTTTGTAATGAATATAAATTAAATTATGGATTGAAACCATTTTTTTTAATTTAAATTTTGGTATCCAATCTTGAAATCGACTAATTTAAGGATATGAATCTCACAATCTACTTACGGGGTCTTATTTAAAATAAAGAAAAGTTGTGTATAATATTGATCCAACACATAAACCGTTAGCATCTAACAAGATTTTAATATGAAATTTTAAGAGAAAGACATTCTCAAGATCCAACCATTCATTATTAGATCAACTCCTTAGAGTTAATTGTAAATACCTCTCTTTGAGCATTGAGATTTACCCTAATTTTTGTTAGTACCAAAACTCAAGTCACCTAAAAAAAATTGTCTACCCATAATATAGTTTTTTTGTCCACAAGCATAGCTTAATTGGTTGAGTTTGAATATTCAAAAGAGAAACACTAACTACATAATTCCTAACACATTTTCTATGATCGGCCCGTTAATACTCATGTGGATCATTTAACAAAAAAAAAAATCCTCATGTGAATCTCATAAAATCATGCGAGTTCTATATAAATTTAATAAGATTCATATAAATTTTAACAATCAAAGAAATGTGTTAAAAAATATGTTAGAGTGGATCATTAGATTATTATACTAAAAAAAGATTGATGGTGATTTTCAGGTAATTTTATTTTAAGAAGCTAAAATTCTTAGATTCTGACCATTTGTGCCTCTACCACCTTTCCACTGCGAAACCAAAAATGCTATGAGAAAGAGATCTATAATTCAAATATAGAAAAGAAAAGTATGTTATCTTCAACAAGTATGTATAGCATGTTACATAAAGAACAGACAAACTAGTATAAAGAAAAGAATTATCTTATTGGACAATTATTTACTATACTTTATCGCAATCATCACCTTCCTTTGCATCTATTTATTTATTTAACCATACTTTAAAATTTAATTTATTTCACTTTAAAAAAGTTGATGGATATATATCATACGTGCATTGTTTTACAGTGAGGAGAAAGCAAAAGAAGCACTCATTTATTCATATAACAAACACATCAATGGTTTTGCTGCTCTACTTGAAGAGGAACAAGCAGCACATATTGCAAGTGAGAATCTTCCATATTCACTAAATTTAATAATTAAATTAGAAATGAGTTATGTATATTTTTTGTCTAAATTTACATCAGAAATTTAACTTTCTTAACAGTGTGTCATTAGTATCATACAGTTAGTATTGACACAATAATGTTTCCGTTTGGACAGAAAAGGCAAATGTAGTGTCTGTGTTCTTGAGCAAATCTCATAAACTGCACACTACTCGGTCATGGGAATTCCTTGGACTGCGCAGAAATGGTAACACTGCCTGGCAAAAAGGAAGATTTGGTGAAAATACAATAATTGCAAACATTGACACTGGTAAGCCTTTGGTTTTTTGAATTATTATTTTTTACCTTGTTTAAAGTGCAAGTTCTTTTACAAGATAAGTTACATAGGAACAATTTTATATCTTGTTTTGCCATTGAAACTGAAACCGAATAGGTGTTTGGCCGGAATCCAAGAGTTTCGACGACAAAGGATTTGGCCCCATCCCGTCAAAATGGCGTGGGGGCAAAGCTTGTCAAATTAGACAATTTGGCAAACTAAAGAAAAATCCTTGCAACAGGTTCTTTTCCTCTCTTGTTTACAAACTTAAACAAGACATAATTTTCAGTTTAATTATTCCTGCTGTATGTATATATATAAACAGGAAGCTAATTGGAGCAAGATTCTTCAGCAATGCTTATGAAGCATATTATGGCAAGCTTCATCCATCGCTGCTTACCGCACGCGACTTTGTAGGCCACGGAACTCACACTCTATCAACAGCTGGTGGAAACTTTGTTCCAGGAGCAAGTATATTTGCTATTGGCAATGGTACTGTAAAAGGTGGTTCCCCAAGAGCTAGAGTTGCAACCTACAAAGTGTGTTGGTCTCTAACAGATGTTGCTGACTGCTTTGGTGCGGATGTGTTAGCTGCTATTGATCAAGCCATTAGTGATGGTGTTGATATAATCTCACTTTCAGCTGCTGGGCAATACCTTGTTAATCCCGAAGATATTTTTACCGACGAGGTTTCAATAGGTGCATTTCATGCACTTTCTAGAAATATATTGTTAGTTGCTTCTGCAGGAAATGATGGACCAACACCAGGAAGTGTTGTGAATGTAGCTCCATGGGTTTTCACAATTGCTGCAAGTACATTAGACAGAGATTTCAGCAGTACTATAACGTTTTGTAACAATCAACAAGTGACGGTAAATCCCATCAAAGTTCTAATTATTTCTCTTCTTATTTTTAAGTTATAGTAATTAAATTTGAAATAATTGTTTTCTATTTTCTATTCCTAGGGAGCCAGTCTTTTTGTAAACTTGCCACCAAACAAAGCCTTTTCTTTGATTCTTGCTACCGATGGTAAGCTTGCCAATGTGACAAATCGTGACGCGTAAGTACCAATCTCAAATGCTTTACTTTGAAATAAACTTACTAACTAATTAAACGATGATTTCTCACACTTTTTATATGTATTGTTGCAGACGACTTTGTAGGCCGGGAACACTTGATCCTTCAAAAGTGAAGGGAAAAATAGTGGCATGCAATCGAGAAGGAAATATAAAATCAGTTGCTGAAGGTCAGGAAGCTTCATCTGCAGGCGCAAAGGGAATGCTTTTGAGAAATCGACCACAGCAAGGGAAAACAACTCTTGCTGAGCCTCATGTTTTGTCTTGTGTTAGTCAGCCACATAAAGAAGGCGATTTCCACTCTTCTGCTAATACTTCTGCCTTTGACATAACTTCAAAGTAGTTGATTATATATTCGTCTTACTCTTCCTCATACTATTTTAGAGCTGTTACATTTGTTGACATGTTACGAATGAAAAACTCTAACCATACACATTATACTTATAATTGCAGGGACTCTGAATTAAAAACAGGTACTACAATAAGGTTTTCAGGAGCAAAAACATTCTATGGAAGAAAGCCAGCTCCAGTAATGGCTTCATTCTCATCTAGAGGACCCAATAAGATTCAGCCATCAATACTCAAGGTATATATACACTTGCATTAGTTATCATCTATCTATAACACATCTTATGTTTCTCTTTATTTTTTTCGATACGGTTTATTAAATTTGTTTTTGTTTCAGCCTGATGTAACTGCACCAGGTGTGAACATACTTGCTGCCTATTCACTATTCGCAAGTGCATCAAACTTACTAACCGATAATCGCCGAGGAGATCCATTCAACGTACTACAAGGAACCTCTATGTCTTGCCCTCATGTGGCTGGAATCGCAGGACTTATCAAAACACTCCATCCGAATTGGAGTCCAGCAGCTATTAAGTCAGCTATCATGACCACAGGTACACTTGCAATACAATTGCCTTCTTTTTGTTAAACAAAAGACTTCTAACTTCACTAGTTATATATCCTTCCAGCAACCACACGAGATAACACGAACAAGCCAATT